>NC_086333.1:68790777-69091171 GCF_032445375.1 Bacillus rossius redtenbacheri | reverse complement strand
TTGTCTTCGATGCTGGAAGCCATCATCATTGTATCGTCGGCTAGAGTGCGCTGATGACATGTTAGTTTAATTCGTATCCGCTAGAGTGCAGTAATAATTTATTACTGTGACACCCGCCATCTTGTCATTTGGCCGCCATCTTGAAAATCCGTAACTATTTAGCTAGAAATTCGGGAAAAGTTCCAAAATTCATTAAATAAATCACTCATTAATTTACATATTGATTCGATCGATTCCCGTCCTCGGTTCGATACCCGATCGTTGCAATAATGTTTAATCTTATGTAAAAAAAAATAATTTAAATAAACCATGTTCAACATTCGTAAAGAGACTCTAAATCCTCTACGACCACCATCCTATCAGACATCAAGACCACCATATTGGAAATGTGTAATTTTAATGCTAGAGATCCGGGAAATAGTTCAGAAATCATTAAATAAATTTGTAATCCATATAATGATTGATTGGATCGACTAAGGTCCTTGGTTCGATCCCTGGCCGATACAAAACAACTTTAATTTAAAAAATACTAAAAAAGTGTTAGGTTTGAGAAAATAAAAACACCACAAGTTCTTTTAAAAAAAATTTATTACATACATTCAATACACTACTACAAGTACAAAAAAATACACAGACAAATTACTAAAGTTTTGTGGATTTCTCGACATCTGCATCTGCCACCCACGAATTAAAGCGAGGTGGAAAGCCCCACCACTTGACGTAGGACCGTCCATTTCTTCGTTTTATAATCTTCTCCACCAAGTACGTATCGGGATACAACGTAGGCTGAATCTCTTCGGCATAGAAGCCTCCATGGATAGGTTTGTGGTCCAAATCTTCGAGGTAGTAGGTCCTAGGCTCTGATTCACGAACATGTGTCACACCGAAAAGTTCGGGACTCCAGTTTGCAGTGAAACCTTTCTCGAAGATACCTTTCTGCTTGGAGATTCGCACAATGTCACCGACGTTAGCTTTACGCTTTCGTGGATCTTTCTTCTTCGTGTTGGAAAACACTGTTTGAAGCAGGCGATTGTCCGTTACGTCCTTTGGCTTCATTTTCGTGGTAGAATGCACCGTGGAATTATACTCACACTTAACTTTCTCGATAGCATTTTTTATAATGTAGATGTAAGCTATCAAGACGTGAAATTAGTTTTTTGCACTTATTGCACTGAAACAGTATTCTTTGAGCATTATTCTGACAGCTGCTTCTTTCATGTCTGCGCGCATTTGAAGTTCTAGTAAATGATGCACCACAATATTTGCATTGATGCGATGTATCCTCTTCATTAATTGATGTCTGGAATGCAGATGGTGAAACTTCAGCTGATGGTGGAACAGCACGTATCGTTGTCTCCTCTGCAGCAGGTATCGGGATCTTCACAGCTGTCGTCACCTCAGCCATTGAGCCCTCCGCTGCCATGGTCTCCTCTGCTAATGGTATCGGGATCTCCGTCTCCATCATCGTTGCTGCCATCGAGGTCCCCGCTGCTAACGGTAAACTTTCTATTCCGGTCGACATAACTAAATCTCACGAAACTTAATGGAGAGAGCACGTCCGTACAGCACCGCGGCCAGAGGTGAACTGCGGGTCCAGTCGTCCGAACCTGGCTTATATACCCACGGCCTACTGGTATGCTACATGAGTCAAAATAATGTCTGTATTTAAAATTATTTTTTTATTAGGTACCTAAAAATTATAGAAATAAAAAACACACGAGTTCAAGTTTTACACATTTATTTATAAAACATACACAAATACACATTAGGTTAAGGAATCAAGCATTTTCACAAGCAAAGTCTTTAATGCCGCACGAACTGACTCGTCGACTCCGGTTCCAACTGGTTCGCAGGCCACGGGATCAGGAACACAGGTTTCCAGCTGGTCATCTTCTGCGATGTCGACAACTCCGACAAGACATGGTCGGTGACGTCTGTGACCACGTCTACGCCTGGGCTTTGGCTCAGTGCTAGTTGGGACAGATTCACTGCCTGAACTGCGACGACGAGACGCACACCGTTTGGACGTCTGCGTAGAAGCATCGCAGGCCGCAACAGGTTGCAACACGGCCATGTTTGGTGTTGCACGTGCAGACGAGGCGACTACCTCAGCGATGCTGGCAGGAAGGATTGTGTGTGGTCTCATGTGATAGACGGCACAGTTTCCAGGTTCGCAACAATCTACCAGCTGCTGGGTCGGTTCGTAGGACACAGGAAAGTGCGCAAACCGCCAATGCTGAGCGCCTCCATCACAGGTTTCTGTATATGTACGCAGATACCCGGAATCCCAGTAGCTGTACTCGACACTGCTGAAGCTAGGTCTTGCGCTCACGTACACGTTAGCAGGATGAAACGTAAACATCTTCTTGCAGGTCGAACGACAACTGAAGGCACGTACGTAGGTGCGCCATTTATATATATGCAGGCTCCTACTAACACTGTGTGTGCCATTTCTGCATTAACTGCGAGTTTGTACAGGCACAGACACGTTCAAACTTGTCACGTAGCTGCACGACGTATATTGCACTAAGCTTGCGCAGGGAAGGACAACCGTAGTCGGTCTGTATATCCACAATTTCAGCTGCTCCGACGTCACACAGTTCTCGTAGCCATTTCTTCTGTTCAGGTCCGACGACGTAGATTATTTCGTTTTGCAGTAGTAAATCTTAAATAGTGTTTTTCACTTGGTGGTACGGAATTTTTCCTTCGTCCCACTCTAGTCCATGATAATATTTACATAGCCATTCGTTCGACCGTTTACTTTTTTCGTCTAGTAGTTTCCACGGATACGGGGGTCGGAAGCTACGGGTTCGAGTCCGGCCGTCGTGAGTGACGCTAATTTCCTTGAGCACGAATCCATTTTGACTCTGGAAACCTTGCAGGTTGCAGTACATCTTGTGGCTAGCAATGCTCGGTCGTAACTAAATTATTATCGAAAACGAAACGGTATTTATGTCAGAATTTTCACAAGTTTGTCTCGACAATTGTACGAAGCAAGCCGATCGTGAAGTATCAGACAAAAAGCATAGGTGTTTGGCGGAATATTTCCGCTAGTCGTTATCTCGATCCTACAGTCGATGATGTTTGAATTTATACGATCATCCTGTTTGGAAACGTCAAACACCATTAACGGTGCCTTGTTCTTGAAACTGTCGGGACTCAGTATCGGTGACTGTATCCGCCCGTAGTAAGCTTGCTGAAACTTGGCATACATTTGATATGCTAGAAGAAATCTTCCACTTTCAAAATCCATGTTCATGTCAACGTACGGATAACTTTCGCTGTTTAAAAATATTTTTACATTACGTATTTGACAGTTATCGAATACGGAGCGACTTACTCCTGCATTAAGCTGTCTTCCGGTCTGAAGTCCGACGATGATGTATCTTGGTTTTTCCGTAGCGAAGCTGGACTTTACTATCCAATTGATACGCTGACTATGAGGCAAGCCAGGATAAGTTTCCAGGCTCCAGGATCGGAATGGCACATCGAAGTTCTTGCCATTTTCTATGTTCTTCAACATCTTGACCCGCTCAACGGTGCTCACTTGGATGTGGGGCAGCATCCACTCGATAGACTGAAGTGTTAGCGAAACATCTTGAGGGTTTTCAGCAGCGGCGACAATTGCATTAATGTGCGTGTTGGCTAGAAGCAGTACGAGCTCTTGTTTCGAATTAATGATTATATGCTTGTAGTCCTCAGCGAATCCGAGAAGCATGGACAGAGGAACACAAACTTCGAACTTCCCTTCGGCATAAACCGGAAGCTTATATTCATCCTCGAGAGCCCAACCGGCCATCTTTGCAGCAGACAGTTCATTTGGCGTGAGCGAAAGGTAATTTTTCATAGCAGATGTTATGCCTACATCTCTCGTCTGGTCTACCTCGATACCATTGAGTAAATAAGTAATGCGCTCGATTAGGTGAAGAATACCATTGCAGGATATTGATGTCGTTGTCGGGTGCGTACCATCCGCTTTTGTAAGCGTGCCTCTTATACGTAGAAATGACTGCGAAGGTAAAGTACAAATATCTTGGTGCTGTACAGCAATGCGTACTTCCGATGGTAGTGCGTACGGTCCGAGTAGGAAAGGCTGGTACTCGTGCAATTCCATTTTCGTAATGCTGTCATCAAAAATGACCGGATCTTCCACGTTGAGGATTTCGTCTTCCATATTTATTCGGCACTTGTCCAATACTGAGAAGATACTTTATGTTGTCAGGTGTTAATGCACCGATGTCTGGTAGAGAACTGTTCTTGTTCACGCCAATACGATTTCTTTTATAACTGTTCGGTGTTACGAACTTTATGCCCATCGCTTCAAGTGCAGACGTAATGTAATTTCTTCGTCTTGAAAATTCACCAATCGTCCTCGCTGGTCAACGATTCGGACGACGACTTCGTGTGCGCACTTCACGACGACTGGAACGTAAATGATACTTTGCGGTACTTCTACCAGTTTATATCCTGGCGGGACCATCGGCGAAAACTCGTGCAGCATGTTGCTTAGTCTTCCGTTGAGATACGTTCCACTTGCCAAATTACAGTTTATTCTTATGACATTCACAGGCAAAATGTTTACTGCGCGCGTAGATTCATACGTTCTTCCTGTACCATACACCTTTGATTCGAATCCGAGCATCGTACCTATGGTCCCAGGTTTCGTAAAGTCGACATTTTCACTGCATGTTAGAATGCTTTTTTGAGTGTTTGGATTTCCACGCAGTTGAAAGTCTACATCCTGTGGTAACATATCCCTGATGTAATTTGCAATGTCATCTATTTCGTAAGAGCCAACAGGTAACCGTATTTCATGAGCGGTCCCATCGCTTTTCAGGAAGCATATCTTGCAGTTTTCCTCGTCGATGTTCGGTATGGCATTATACGTTTGAAAATCTACGAGTCCGATACACCATTCTCCGTCTAAATCCAGAGGCGGGAAATGAACCGCCCGCAGCTCAGATGCGTGACCTGTCAAGGTAAGTGTTATCGACATGACTAATAAATTATCGTCACTGCACAACCTTTAAGTAGCAATTTTTATTGGTCAGCTAATTTTTGTTTGTTAAAAAGCGAAGACACAAGTGTCCGCAGTTTGTTTGATTTGGCCTCTGTTCCGTTTCGTAATTGTAAAACAACGTAGTGGTCCGACCCAGGTACTGTCGCAGTTCGGGCGGAGGCCGTAAATTTCCAAAACTATCGTAGTACTCGACCATGTTTCCAGTCTTTACATAGGCCACCCAGTGCGTGCCGCGACCCGCCGACGTGTCTAAATTAATGATGGCACGTTCGTGCGTTTTTGGCTTGCTGGGCAAAGTGTCTCGCATAAACACGCCGCGGAAGTTTGGTATTTTAAGTTTGCGTGCGTACTTTATTAAATCTACGTTGGTGAGCGGTCGTTTCGGTAGGGAACTTAGGATTTTTTCATTCGTTTTTTTTTCATGCCTCGGCCTGATTTTTGCGGCCGTAAGTACAGTCCTGCGCCGTTTTTTTTACCGATGGCAATGGCTTCCATGCTGGCATTATGTCGCTGTGCTTCTTTTAACTGCTTGCGTTCATTCTTCGAAGTGTTGACTGCCCGCACTATACCGCTCGTTGCACCGATGAGGCCGCCGAGAACACCCAATGCAGGCAAAAGCAAAGGAAGAAATCCTCCTATAATCTTCTTGTCGAGAGTCTGTAATTTTTGCTTGGCTTTTTGCACGCCTGCACCAGTCTTGCGTTTGGTCTTGCGCGAGTTAGTCTTTGACTTGATGGAGCCGGCTCGACGAGCGCCCAGTCCTAATTTCGTCTTTGCCTTCATGATTTTGGAAACGTCCCCACGCTGCGATTTTCTCTCCAAGTCCCGCGTTCGACGATTTACTTATATCTTCGGCTTCCTGTGCCAATGTCTCGTCGGCCCGGTGCCTGGATTCCAGATCCTTGCTTAATGAATATGCGATATCGTGCTGCTTGCACTTTTCGTCCAGAGAATTAATTCCCACGTCACCGCGAGCTAACCTTTTCGCTAGTTTAGTCCCGGGGCCGCAGAATCTGTAGCCGGGAATGTGTAGCTCGAATGGTAGATTGTTTATCAGCGAGTTTACGAGTCCCGCACCGATGTGTTTTTTGTTCTTACCTCTTCGAGTCATTACGCACAACTGACCAGAAAGTATAAATACGCTTATTTTATACAATTACTTTAGTACAATGCAGGTCGTCAAGCAAGACGTGTGTTTGCCCGTGCGCATTACGCAAGACGATGTATTTAGTGCGCGTGAATCACGACATGGCTTACTGTTGCCTTCTGCCGTACGATGCATAATGGCGGGTCCGTCCAACTGTGGCAAGACGTGTGTTTTACTGAGTTTACTGGAGGAGCCAAACGGTCTTCGGTTCGAGAACGTTTACTTGTATTCCAAGTCGTTGCAACAGCCAAAGTACCAGCGCCTAGCAACTGTTCTACAATCTGTGGATGGTCTGGAGTATTTTCCATTTAGCGATAATACCGATGTTGTACCTCCAAACGAAGCAAAGCCTAATTCCGTGTTTGTGTTCGACGATGTAATGTGCGAGAAACAAGGCATAATACAAGAGTACTTTTCCATGGGCAGACACGCCAAGGTAGACTGCGTTTACTTGTGTCAGACGTACGGTCGTATTCCAAAACATCTCCTACGAGACAACGCAAATGTCATAGTTTTGTTTCGCATGGACGAACTTAATTTACGCCACGCTTACGATGATCACGTAAACACCGACATGACATTCCAGGAATTCAAAGACATGTGCTCCTTGTGTTGGAAAGAAGAACATGGATTCCTAGTCATCGTAAAGGACTGGCCTCTATATAAGGGCAGGTACAGACGAGGTTTCGATCAGTTTATCGCCAAACATGAGTCATAGCATTTCGAAATTCGGCCGTAGCAGTCGAGACTTAGGTACTGCTCTCAAGTCTCATGACGACGTTATCCGCAAAAACATTTCGCTACTGGCTCAAAAAGTAGACGGGGTGAAAAAGGAATTTCTTGAGTACCTCGTAGCCATAGACCAGCGCGTGGAAGCTTCGGATTCTCGCATTCGCGACATGATCGAAGTATCGAATGCACAAAGACGTGACGATCTGAGGACTTTTCAAAGTAGTCTGAAAGCATCACTATCTCATTCGTCAACAAATTCAGATTTGGCCAAACACAAGAAAGAAGTTTCTGCGAACGAATAAAAAAAGTATATAAGGAGGTCTTGCAATAAGTTTTCAGCCAGTACAATGTCGGACCTGGCCAGTGACCTTCATCAAGCTATACAGTCTGTTCGCGAAAAATATTTACTTGCTAGACGAACCAGACTTGCACGTGAGATGGAAAATGAGGAGATATTTAAACCAATCACTAGTCGCCTCGACGAACTTAAAAACAAGGAAGAACCAGCCTTCATTGTGAAGACAGAAGTTGAAGATGAAATGCCGACTGTAAAGAAGAGAAAGTATGAACCAGATCGAGAAGAAGAGGACTTAACAAATACAGAGTCCATGCACAAGAAAAAAATACCGAAAAAGGGACATCAAGTTAATGCAATGGTCCGACCATACCTGACATCCTTTACGAGCCGGAATAATGACACGACCTACGGAGTGTACAGAAAACATAATAAGTGGTTCCTCGGTGCTAAAGAAATAGACTTTCTACCAGGAAACATCGTGCGCGTAGCAGAGTTCAAAACGCGCGGGACTCCGGGTCTGTACGAATTGCTGTTTCGCAGGGAACCTAAAGGATATTCTCACAACGACTTACAAGAGTACAAAAAACTGCTAGAGCTAACCAATGCACATTTTCGCGATAACGATCCAGATAGTGGTGTATATAAAGATGTAGATCATGAAAAAATGGTCATTCTCGCTAATCTCTTCAGTGAACTAACAATACACGGAGAAGGTTTAAAATGGCTAGAAAGTGGTCAGACATTTGACTATGTATATTGGGACGACCCTAATGAATTAGTTGATCGCCTTAGAATTCTACATGCTTCGCTTAGTGTAGGAAACTATTCGCACATCAACGAAATAGTCTCCATACTTGAAGAACTGAAGGAAGCCGGCTACATACAATGAGTCGAACCGGAATCGCTCGCGAACTTCATGCTCCTGCTAGACGAAAATACCTTCGTCGCAAAGTCATAGTTCGTGGAATTGATGATTTATTCCAGGCGGACCTTGTTGAGATGATACCGTTTTCCCGATTGAATAAAGGTTTCAAGTACATGTTGACAGTCATCGATGTTTATAGCAAGTTCGCTTGGGCTAGACCTGTAAAATCAAAGACTGCAACTGACGTAACCAAGGCCATGAACAATATTTTGCGTGATGGACGTGTACCGTCGCACCTGCAAACGGACCTCGGGAAAGAATTCTACAATGCAACCTTCAAGGCTTTGATGAAGAAGTATGGCATCAAACACATCTCTACATTTAGTAACGTCAAGGCCTCCGTTATCGAAAGGTTTAACAGAACTTTGCGTTCCAAGATGTGGCGACAGTTCACGGCTAACGGAAATTACAAGTGGCTTGACATCTTGTCGAAACTAATAAGCGAGTATAATTCCACGGTGCATTCTACCACGAAAATGAAGCCAAAGGACGTAACGGACAATCGCCTGCTTCAAACAGTGTTTTCCAACACGAAGAAGAAAGATCCACGAAAGCGTAAAGCTAACGTCGGTGACATTGTGCGAATCTCCAAGCAGAAAGGTATCTTCGAGAAAGGTTTCACTGCAAACTGGAGTCCCGAACTTTTCGGTGTGACACATGTTCGTGAATCAGAGCCTAGGACCTACTACCTCGAAGATTTGGACCACAAACCTATCCATGGAGGCTTCTATGCCGAAGAGATTCAGCCTACGTTGTATCCCGATACGTACTTGGTGGAGAAGATTATAAAACGAAGAAATGGACGGTCCTACGTCAAGTGGTGGGGCTTTCCACCTCGCTTTAATTCGTGGGTGGCAGATGCAGATGTCGAGAAATCCACAAAACTTTAGTAATTTGTCTGTGTATTTTTTTGTACTTGTAGTAGTGTATTGAATGTATGTAATAAATTTTTTTTAAAAGAACTTGTGGTGTTTTTATTTTCTCAAACCTAACACTTTTTTAGTATTTTTTAAATTAAAGTTGTTTTGTATCGGCCAGGGATCGAACCAAGGACCTTAGTCGATCCAATCAATCATTATATGGATTACAAATTTATTTAATGATTTCTGAACTATTTCCCGGATCTCTAGCATTAAAATTACACATTTCCAATATGGTGGTCTTGATGTCTGATAGGATGGTGGTCGTAGAGGATTTAGAGTCTCTTTACGAATGTTGAACATGGTTTATTTAAATTATTTTTTTTACATAAGATTAAACATTATTGCAACGATCGGGTATCGAACCGAGGACGGGAATCGATCGAATCAATATGTAAATTAATGAGTGATTTATTTAATGAATTTTGGAACTTTTCCCGAATTTCTAGCTAAATAGTTACGGATTTTCAAGATGGCGGCCAAATGACAATATGGCGGGTCTCACAGTAATAAATTATTACTGCACTCTAGCGGATACGAATTAAACTAACATGTCATCGGCGCACTCTAGCCGACGATACAATGATGATGGCTTCCAGCATCGAAGACAAGATGGCGGCCATGACGTCATACTAGATGATGATAAAAAGTGGTGGGAGTCAGTCTGCCAGCACCCACCACGAGGGAAGGATCGGTCGTCATTTTTATTTTTTTGCATTCGTCGGGTTCGAACCGAGGACTCCGAGCTCCGTGTCGAAAAAGTATGCTTTTTAAATATTTTTATTAAATTTTTATTATTTGAATTTTTTTAATAAATTTTAATTTTTTTTATTAAAATCGGATAATAAAAAAGTTAAAGATGGCGACCGTAACGAAAATTGCAACGGTGACGACATAATCCAAGATGGCGGTCATGGTATCCTTATTCCTAGAAATGGCTTAACTGAGGCTTGAGTTAAGGATGCTTAAGCCAGTTTTAGGAATTTTCAGCCGCTGGGATTTTTAAGGACTAAAAACGGGAATTTTTCCCTCGAAACGGGAAATTTTTCCCTCGAAATGAGAAATTTTTAATTTGTGGAATTTTTTGAGATTTTTTGGCGGAACTTTTTTCCACAGAAATGGAAATTTTGAGGAATTTTGGGCAAAATTTGCCCAATTTTGGCGATTTTTGAGGATTAAATTCAAGGTCAAGGTCAAAGGTCAAGGTCACATCCATCCAAGATGGCCGCCGTGATGTCACAAACCAATATGGCGGAGCCGGCTCTCGGCTCCACAGCCTGAAGCCTGATCTCGGACATACATTCGTATACTACTGACACCCAACCCGAGGTTTTAAGACATTATTATTCCTGTCTGAAACTCACGTCAATAGCGGCTCCACGGGTGTTCCTCAGAACTACAACGCTGAATCTCCAGCATGCTAGCTGTACGTTAGCTTCCATTCCGCTGCTGTCTGCGGGCGGGAATGGATCTCCGCTGGCAAATATTGACAGCGGGCGTCGCCGGATGACTCGGGATGAGGACGCGTCCGTCACAGAATGACGTCAAAGTATGACGCGACGGCCGAAGCACAAACAAAACACTTCAGAAGCTCACCTGCCTGCCATGAGATAGTCGGCGCTCCGTTAAAGAATTGCGTGAAGTAACGCGATGTTTTACTGTGACGCAGAGTAATTAAAAGAAAACGTCAGAACCATTATTCAGGCTTTTGGAACTTAAATCTTCTCTACAGCCTGTAGAATAAGTAGAGGTTATGACATCATCAGACCATAACAGTAGCATAATTTAAAAAAAATTCTTCGGCACAGTCTATAGGCGTAGGAAGATTTCGAAATACCTATTTCCTCTTGAAACGTTCTGGAAACTTCTATAAACTTCTGAAAAATTTAAAAACCTAATGTGCATGACATCCTATAAGTTGTATGATATTCCGAAATGATTGATAAAACATTTTCTTACATCTCACTATTATTCAAAATAAATAAATATTGTTAATTAGATGGACCAGTAGCCAATATCAATCACTAAAGTTTAGGATTTAAAAGCATGTATAACATATTTTATTTGTGTGTAGCCTTTTTCCAAAATGTCAATTTTTTTTTGCATGCTGCGCGCAGATTGTAAAAATTTACTCTCATAATTTTTTTTCATAACGCGCCTTAATAAATGCAGTTTAAAAAAGGCTAACAACAAATAATAATAATATGTGTGCTTTTCAAACTGAAACTTTAGGGATTTAATTGAATATTGGTCCATATAAATAAAAACATTTATTCATGGTGAATATTAGTGAATATAGTTAATTGTGTTTATAAACTTTTTCAAGTGTATTTATGTAAGTGAGGTTATGTCCCCGCTTGTATAAAGATGCCAGGTTGATTGTCTACTTACACTTTCGCTAGCACGGAGTGTCTGTGGAAGTTTTATTAGTCTCTCGCCCGTTTTCATGGAAGTGTTTGTGAGGTTATGTTTCCATAGCTATGTATAATTGTTTTTGCACTATCAATTATTAAATGTCTATTTGAAACATTGAAATTAAAAAATTAGAATAAAATTACTGCATGTATGTTGATTTTAAATATTTATTAAAATTTAACTCTTAAATATTACTAACTTAATTCATTAATGTTATACACGTGTTTATATTTCAACTGAATACTGAGTATTTATTTCAATTATTTTAATTTGATTTAATTTGTACTTTACAACCGTAATGGTAATATCACTCCAGTACTTTTATTATTTTATTTCTATTGATTATTGCATGCAAATTTAAAGTAAGTGTAACTTCTAACGCGACGCACCCCTTCTTTTTAGTTTATTATGTCTTCTTAGATTTAAGACGCTTTGAAATGTGTTAGCTCAATGCAGGAGCGGTCTGAGCACGATTCGTTTTAATGAAAGTTGTATGTAGGTATAATTGCCTTGGATTCACACGATCACGTGCTCGCGCAGAAACCAGCTCGGCCTCCAAAACAATGCCATCCGCCACTTTTCCAAGGCCCGGCGTAGGCGCGCGTACTTCCGCTACATGCTGCCGAGTCCGTGTTTCAGGTCTGCGTGACCGTGGATTTCATGTCCAGGCGACTCAAGGGCAGGTCAGTGACAGCCGTATTTGAAACCTACCCAACCTGCATCTTGATTCAAGATCTCAGTTTTCGCATACTACTTATAGGAAACTAACAAGATATATAACGAGTACTTCGCGCACATATAGTGAAATAAAATATCCAGCCCTGTCTAATAATTATTTGAAAAGCTAAATTACATTGTTCACGATTGAAATAGCGCAACAAAAGCGTCACCAATTTATAGTTAAAAACTTACTCTACTTATGTTATTTTAAGGCTGTTTAAGGCAAACCGTTTTTTTTTTCTTTAGTTATATTTAAATTTTCTTTCACATTTTCTGTAACCAAACGTAAAGCAATATTTTTCGACAGAAAATAGTTTTATAGTATTTTAAATTTTGGTGAAACAGTCCCACATCTCTCATAATGGGGAAAAAAACTAAGTGGTAATGTGTACAAAAAATAATTAACAATAGATAATTAAGTATTTTTAAAAATATATTTTTAGTATTATAATAATAATATTATGTATTATAAAGTTATTTGGTAAAATAAATATATTATATACTACACTATAGAATAAATTATTATTATCAAATAAAATACAAAATTTTAAACCAGGAAACTTTCATCTGAAATACGATCATAAACTTAAAAATGTATCAGGAACGTGATTCTATTGGATAGTTCTGTGTCATCACTCGCAAAATAGTTTTTTTATTTGAATAAATAACACTTAATGACTATAAACACATGAAGCATAAAACTAATATATCGAAACACATAAACAATAGTATTCTAAAAATCATACCGGCATTTAAATTACCCAAATTAGTATTTACATATTTTCGTGTTTTTATTTTAGCTGTAGATAATAAATTATTTAAATAAATAGGCATTTACATAAATATTGTAAATATTAAACTAACAAATTAAAATTAATGTAAATATATAAAAATCCTAACATGGCTATGCAAAGAGTGTTTTCAGGTGATGGTATTCCTTAGTTTATGGTTGGCTGTGAACCACTTGATAAGCAACTCTGTAATTAAAGTCTACCAATCTGCGAGCTCGGACACCAAGAACGATAATTACGATCGGAATTCCTGACCAAACTGTAGGTCGTTGAAATATTACAGCTTAATAAAACGTAAAACAATAACTTTTACCGTTGTCTTTGAAACACACAACGAATGTATAAATTTGCTGTTAAGCAGTTTTAATGGGATTTCTAAATGTTTCTTTAGTTAAGAATCATTATTTTTTATGGTATGGATAAAATTTTACATAACATCTCTTTATTGAAGTGAAACTTCTTTGCTGAAGGGGCTACAATTTTCGAGCGTTACGAAAATTCTGATCGTATGAGGGGAATAGCCAGGTACGTGGTGGGGGAAACCGGTAGAGCAGGAGAGTGCGTATGCTATGCTATTTGTAACGGCCGGAAGAGGAGACGGCATGGAAGAAGTATAAATGACGCAGTAGCGATCCTACGGAATTCTCTTAACGCTGCTTGTGTTTGTCTACTCTTAGGATTTCGCAACGGCTAACGTTTGACGCTACCATATAACTTTTATTTTATTTAAAGTTTGTACAATTTATTTATTCTTGTGGAAAACAGTTATAGAATTTTGCAGATGACTTTACTAATATAACTCATTTTTAAAGTGTGTAGTGTGATTGAAAATGTAAAAAAGACGTATAGACATAAAGAAGTTAGCTTTATAAGTGTAATTTATTTTTGGTATGTGAACAATGTGATTTCAAACGTCTAAAGGACTTATAGACTTGTGAGATAGACTTTATAAGTGTAATTTCAGTTATATTGGAGTGTGTTTTTTTTTTGTTGTTTCCTATTATTCAGCTGAAGATCGTGATTTACACCATGCATGAAAAATAATAAAAAGGCAGAAGATAAGTATTATGAAAAAAAGCGCCAATAAGTGTCAGTGAACGAATGCGAGAGTAAAGGGCATGGGAAAAGGCATTTATTTTCATTTGAGATCATACCCGCATCCTTACTATTCTCAATTATTATCTCTTGTTCAATAAAAAATATTAAACTCAATATTTGCATAATCAGAAGTTCCACTTCTGTCGTGGGTTGACTCCACGCACAATTTTTTAATGTGTTTTATTTGAAATTGGGCGAAACATCCCCACCATAATACTCTCTTTTGATACAATTCAAAAAGCTTTGAAGTTTTTTGAATGATTTAGAATCGTTTTGAGTGTTTTGTGTGCGCACTCTTCCTTTCTTTTTTCCAGATATAGGTATTAAATCATAAAACGCAGAGATATAATATGATACATAGGTACGCAAGCACGCACCTTTATAAAGAAGTGATTGCCTGAAAATTGTAGTCATCACGTGTTTAAATTAGTAAATACCTATATCATGCTAACCTCGTCAAAAAATCATGGCCAAAGTACTATGTGTGTCGAAGTCAATAAGCTGAATTATACAGTCCCATCAGCTGAGTTAGGTGTAAAATTGGCAAATAGAGCAATAGTTTGCTTTCAAATATAATAATGAATATATGCATATTATTATTACCTCATTTTTTAAATGTATATGTCATTTATTGTAAATCCTTATTAAATTCCTTCACCATGCAACTGTCAAGCCATGTTATTAGCCAAAGAGAGATAGGGACTTTAATACTTGTAGCATCGTAGCCCCGTAGCCTTTGGCCTTGTAAACTCATATACTTGTAGATTCTTAGCCAAGTAGCCTTATAGTCCGACATCCAAGTATCCGTGTAGTCTTTTGCTGGAGCTTTTGAAGCCAAAGACAGTTGGAGCCTTGAATACTTGTAGCGTCGTAGCCTTGTGGCCTTGTAGCAAAATGTCGCTGGAGCAGTTACGCCCAAGATAGTGGGAGGCAAAGACAGTTAGAGGCATTGTGGCCTACCGTAAATATGTGATCTTATCCTACCGAATGAAATGTTCCAGTAAATGTAAATCCGTATGGTTAAATAAGCTAATAAAGTCTGTAGTATCGTATCCTCATAATGAGACCGTATTCCTCTGTTGAGATTATATCCCTTTGACGAGCTCGTACTTGGAAATTAATGGAATGATGGCTGCAACGGCGACGGAAGATGGCGGTGGCGCCCTCTAACAGACGATATGTGTTAACTAGCGCTCCTGGTAGCTATTATTTAAAATAAAGATGGTGACAACGCCCTCTAGCAAGTAATGTTGTTATTCCTTCAAATTGAAAAAAAAAATTAAAGTATGACTATGTGTGTTAATATTTTATATACCATATTTAATTTTCGGTCTGGTTAGTACCCAGATGGCCGTGCGGTCAAAGGTGTATGTTTTCCAGCCTGGAGGTCCGAACTGTCATGGTTCAAATCACCGCGGTTCCAATGTGTTTTGTATGAAAATTAATATGTCGATGATGACCACAATAACACCGACAGGTAATGGAACATTGACCTTACGAGCACGAGACAGAGCGATCCTGGCGCTCTCTAGGAACAAACATCGGGAACAAATATGTCGGTATCCAAAATGGCGGCCTCCAGCGGAACATAAAAATCCCAGAACAGCTGTTGTGACGTCTTGAAATATGGTGGTCTCCAGCAGACGAAAAAGATATGGCAGACATGTAGAATCGAAAAAGTATTTGTAAAGTCGGATCCAAGATGGCGAACCTGACGTCAGAATTCAATATGGCTACCGTAGCGAAAAGTCAACATTCGGGGAATGGGGCGTTTCATGACAGAATGGTTAAATTCAAGATGGCGATCGTAACGAAGAGTGCAATGTTCGGGGAGTGGGACTATGAATTTCAATGTGGTGGAATTGAAGATGGTGACTGAGGTCAAATTTCACGGTCAAGGTCATCCAAGGTGGCCGCCGTGACATAATAGCGGTCGGTCGTTGACTCCAACTCACACCTCTCTCCTACTCCTAGGACAGGAAATACTTTTACATACTAAACGATCGATTTGACTAGGTGAAGGTTGAGGGTTCGATCTTAAATTCTCAAGATAACATAAATTTATGAGCATCCAGCAAAAAAAAACCGGCCACCGTGAAAAAAAATATATACATATATATATATATATATATATATATATATATATATATATATATATATATATATATATATAGATAGATAGAGAGAGAGAGAGAGAGAGAGAAAGAGAGAAAGAAAGAGAGAGAAATGTTTGTTACGCCTGAACCATATATTGGTTTTTATGTTGCAAATAAATTGAATCAAATAATTATTTAGATAATTTATGTGCACAAAACGCATTTCTAACATCAATTTTACTCTGGGTATGCCTACAAATTACATTGTGATAGAGAGTAAATATTGCTTTAGAATCATACAAGCAAATATTTGCTTGTTCCAATAAATTTTTAACTGGGCGCTTTGACCTTTACATTCTTTAGGCAGGTATCGCAATGACATCGGGTAAAAAGTTAACCAAGTTAACAGAATACTTTTACGTAACCTTATTTAACTTATAACAATGCTTCACATTAGCTTTTTAAAATTAACTAACGAGTAAAAAATCACAAAATAAGGGTGAGGAGATTAAGTTAAAAAATTATTTTTGTGCTACATATGTTAAAAAAATATTTAAGATATGATTTAACTTTTATAATTATTGGTTAAATGAGTTATTTTAACATGTAAGACTTGGAAATTGTCATTACATACTTATTACGGAATTGTGAAAGAACTTTATTTATTTCCGTATGAATACATAAAAATATTTCATTTATAATATTCTTATTTAATCTTGATAACTGGGTTTGCCGTTTAGTTTAAACGTTTGGAATCGCAAAAAAAATATCTATGTGACAAAAAATATGTTCCAACCCTAGGTATATTCGAAACAATAAAATAATTATAATAATTAAGTTTTCTGGTGGATTTATATAATAAAAATGCACTTTCAAACACGGTTACTGAATAAAGCATAGTAAAAATGTAAATGTTTGATTATGGTTATAATCACCATAAATTTATTTCATTTAACTTTATATTATGATTTATACAGCTAGCTTTAATAACTTCGTGTCTTTGCTCATAATTTAAGATTACTGTAAAATATAACAATTTTTGTTAATTTATTTTATGAAAGGCTTTGTCAATTCAATATGTGTTTATTTAAAGGTTTATACAAATTTAAATGCCAACACATCATTCAACCTTAATATGAACTTAGAAGTAATAGGGTGCTATACTGTTTTGAATTAACCATTTGTATGTATTTCTTACTGTAAAACCCTATCTCCATGTTTGTGCACTATTAATAAATTAGAAAAAAAATATTTTTGCGAAATCCTGTAATTTTAGTTTTTTTGTTGTTTTGGTAAAACATTAATATTGTTGATATAATAATGATATCTTACAAATAAAGGCACACATAAAACAGTTAATTAAATATGGTATAGAAAACTATATTAAAATAAAAAATAGATTATTTTGGTTTTAACAACCATAAAATCAAGACTTTCTGAATCGATTATATATTTTTACAAAATTTCTTTAAAAAATTTAGTCAAAATATACAAATTAATTTCGGATAATGCCGCATTAAGTAAAGTGATCAAGACTACATTATATTATTTCAAGTACTTTCCAACTGAGAAAGAAATTCAAATAAAAGAAGGATTCTTTGTAGTTCCATTAACCTGGATATTCGTATAAACTACGCCATATTCCGACTGCTTAGTTCTGTGTTCCATTGTAAACAAGGTACACAAGCATTTGGGGAAAAAAAATAGTTTTTTTTCTTTGCTGTAAATTAATAAATTTTGATTGTTCAGATGATACTGTTATGATTCTTGTTTATGACAAATGTTTTTAAAATTAAGGACAAACAATTTTCAAACATATAACATCGGGAAAAAAAAAAAGAATCTTATATTTTAGTATTCACCAGGGATGTGTTATATCTAAACTCGGTAACGAGCAAATTCATGTGTTCTTCTGTTGTAAATACACTTATATAAAACTCGGACTTTAAATTTATAGCAGATTAAAAAAACATAATGCCGAGCGTGATAAATGTACTCAAATTTTGTTTTCAACTACGTTTCTGGACGCGAATCACAAGTAGTTTCCGCAACCACCGATAGTTTTCGTTGCCGGAGCTGCTACGTCAATTATCGAATAATTTGATAAGCAGACCGAAATTTTAAACTTAATAATGAAACAGCTCAGATAAAAGCGAAAAAGACTTGGAAAAATATAAGTCCCAGATTCAAGCCAGAATTTTGACAATAAACTTTATTAAAAAATTGCCCCTATTTTAAATGCTTCAAACAGTTAATTAATTATAGTTTAACTTTGGCTTTGCGAAATTTTACTGTCGAAATCCGCCACAGATGGCAGCACAGTGGTTACACGTTTCCGCTCCATGCAACATACGTGCCATTCATGAAATTACTCTTACCAAATACCTTAGACCGAGAGCTAAGGTGTTACTCATCAAAAATTATGCCTGAAAATTGTAACTGGAAATTAATTTAACATTTTAAGAAACGAAAAAAAACAATATTGAATGTATTACCATCTCAATTAAATTATAATAATTGTTGATTATAGGGAACAATCACCCTGATGGCAATTGACGTCGCTGTAAAATTTCAGTTCGTGGTTGCACCCGACCACGCTCCTGGTAAGCAAGTGTGTGATTGAATTAAAATGAGTTCTCGGTAGTTGGGAAAAGCAGAGTCACGGAAGGCAGAGCTCGGATAGAATTCTTCACTCTGAGCGACGTCTCCGGATAGTAGAAGGAGTGTTTGCCCCAGCGAGCCAGAGGGCATGACTCGCCGCCTCTTGAATAGCGAATGTGACACTCTCGCGACGGCGGCGGCGGCCTCGACCTTAAGAGTCGCGGCTAACCGAAGGCAAACATTTGCCCGGTTTTTTTTCGCCGCCTGACGTCTCCTTCCGCGAGGAAAAAGCAAACACGAGGCCGTTTAGCGCCCGGTCTCCGGGGTTGTTTCAGTCCGACTTCCCGCCGGACGCGTAGTATAAAGCCGGCGGCGCGTCCATCGTCGTCGTCAGTCGATCCCCCCCGCCGGAGCACCAGTGCAGCCAACTGCCGAGAACATGAAGTGCGCGGCGTATGTTGCGGTGTTGGCGGTGCTGGTGGGGAGCTCGCTCCAAGCGGCCGTCAAGCTGCGTGAGTTGGCAACACTTCTAAGCCGCGCCAAACTCGAGTGTGGCACTTACCACGTTTAACCTAAATAAGCAAATATGTACTAAAAAGTCAAAGTTTTTTTTTGTTTTCTTTTGTCTCATTGCACAGCTGTTAATAAAGTTTCGAAACAAAGATACGTTCAACTAATTTTGCTTTGAACGTTAATTTAATTACTAACCTTGTCTTTTTTTACTAAATTTTATACAGAGATAAATTTAAAAATAAAATGATTTTCACGTTTAATTTAAAAACAAAAACGTAATAAAAAATAAAATATAAAAATAATTCGACATAAATCTTTGGATTTAACATTCCTTATTAACTTGGGAGACCAAACAGCAAGAGGAATTAATTAAAAAATAAAATTAAAAAATAAGATTACCTAGTTATAAAAGACATCAGTGTGTGACTAGGTACTACATTTTTTTACGTTATTATTTAAGAAACAGAACATAGAATCATAACATCAACCTTTATTCTATCATGGCATAATCTCGTTTAATAACATTAACTTACTTCAGTAACAACACTCTCAGTGTGCACACAGTCACTGTATGGTGATTAATGCAAATTTTAATGTGATTTTTTTTTATTTTTACAGGGTTAATAAAGCTTGTATGTGGTTTTTACCAACAGCTGGATACCTGAAGCTCTGCTCCAGGGGAGACCCGAACTTGAACGACTGCGCTCTGAAGAGCGGCATTGCTGCTTTGCCGAGACTCGCAAAAGGTAAGATTCATTCACACACAACCTTAACATTGTTGTAAGGAAAAGGTTCATTAAAATTTACATTTCCATCTCCAGAACTGTACATCGTAACGAATAATGTTTCTTATTTTTTTACACTAAAACTTTTTTTCTTTGTTTTATATTTAAGTAGAAATTATGTTAAAAATTTAAAATATTTAAATACGATTTGCTACAAATTCACAAAGTAAAATAGGACGAACTTGTATTTTTTTCTGCTTTTCAATAAAATTTTATCACCACGAGATCTATGTTCTAAAAACCATTGTGAAGTTATTATTAATACCAGTTAAAATGTTCACATAGGCCCCACGTAATCTCTTCGTTTTCCCTTCGCACACAAGGACAAATAAAAAAAAATATGTAAGTTTGGATTAGATGATGAATTTTTTCTACGCATTCAGGACTTCATATTTTCTAAGCTTAAATTGAAACTTGGTTTTACAAGTAAGGATGGTTATTTAAATTACTTGTCTTTATGTTGTTTGAAGGCTATCCATGTTCAATTATTAATGTTGCGTTGTAAGTATCAAAAGCGAAATTATTTCAACATAATTTTATTCCAGATTATTTAATAGAGGTTAAAATCCAAGCTAATGTTCATGATAAAGATCACGTACGGGATCTTTTACAAATGAAAAATAACGTTCAGTAAATATCTGGTGAGAAAATTTGTGACCCAACAAAAAATGCAAGAGATTTATCGTAATACTTCAAATAAAAGTAATGACAAAAAAATAACCTATCGAAAAGGCGTTTGGGATCGTACCTTAAAAAATTAGTATCCAAAATTAATTTGCTTTCAATGTTTCGTATTTTTTCACATGATACAGGTATTAAATAAAATCTATATAAACATATACTATTTTAATAAAAGTTTTTCCTACTTAATATAACATTATTTGTTTTTTTCAAAAAAAATTTGGAAACAAATTTTAAGTCCTAGTATGTACAGAAACCTTTTAATCTTGTCTTCTAATACTTGAATTTTTTGTTTATCTTTTATTAAATCAATTAAATTTAGTTAATCAAAAATTCTAATATTGGCTTTTATATTGTTTCGTTAGCTTGGTAATGTTCGCAGTTAATATTGGAAAGCTACTCGGGGAACGAATTAAAAATAATTTTCGGTAATGGGATAACACAAAGCATAAATGCTTGGGCAAGAATCCAAACCCAGTATTACAGCGAATTTTTGTTTTTGATACGGTACAGTTGCTTTTATGTAAATGTACAGATTATAGAATATATTTAAAAGTTACAGTGTACTAACCACTGGGCAAAATACTAACTTTGATCAGTCCCCGAAGTCTGGGAGGACAGTTCGACCCAGCTATTGCGCTCGGATGTTCGAGTCACGTGACCGGGTATGCTGTTGCACTCGGATGTTCGAGTCACGTGACCGAGGGTTCTGTTGCGCTCGGATGTTCGAGTCACGTGACCGGGGATGCTGTTGCACTCGGATGTTCGAGTCACGTGACCGAGGGTTCTGTTGCGCTCGGATGTTCGAGTCACGTGACCGGGGATGCTGTTGCACTCGGATGTTCGAGTCACGTGACCGAGGGTTCTGTTGCGCTCGGATGTTCGAGTCACGTGACCGGGGATGCTGTTGCACTCGGATGTTCGAGTCACGTGACCGAGGGTTCTGTTGCGCTCGGATGTTCGAGTCACGTGACCGGGGATGCTGTTGCACTCGGATGTTCGAGTCACGTGACCGAGGGTTCTGTTGCGCTCGGATGTTCGAGTCACGTGACCGGGGATGCTGTTGCACTCGGATGTTCGAGTCACGTGACCGAGGGTTCTGTTGCGCTCGGATGTTCGAGTCACGTGACCGGGGATGCTGTTGCACTCGGATGTTCGAGTCACGTGACCGGGGATGCTGTTGCACTCGGATGTTCGAGTCACGTGACCGAGGGTTCTGTTGCGCTCGGATGTTCGAGTCACGTGACCGGGGCTGCTGTTGCACTCGGATGTTCGAGTCACGTGACCGAGGGTTCTGTTGCGCTCGGATGTTCGAGTCACGTGACCGGGGATGCTGTTGCCGCAGGAGACGCGAGCCTGCACATCCCAGTGCTGGACCCACTCCGTCTGGACCGCATCGACGTGAAGCAAGGCTCGGGCCCCGTCAGGGTCGAGCTGGCGCTCACCGACGTCTACGTCAAAGGCTTGAAGGACGCCGATCTCAAGGCCGTCAGGTGGGTCAAGCGATGTGTGCGCGTCACTCGTTAGTTCCTTTCTTGTACTGAGGAAGATTGATTTGGTATATTTTTTGACGTGTTAAATCTTATCTCTCGATAAACGGCAGTTGGTGGAAGTGATTTCAAGAACGGAACTGAAATGTGTAACAACCGCGGTGCTGCCATCTGTGGCGGATGGCGTGAACCAAAGTAAACAAAGCCAAACCGAATCTTTAAAGTATTAACTGTTTAGTGAATTTTCACAATATGGGTAGTGTTTCAATTTTTTTTTTGTTGAAAATCAGGTCTAAATCAAGTTTTTTTTAATCCAAGCCTTTTTTTTCACTTCATTCTATTGCTTAATTTTTCATTCTGCAAATCGATTGATTCTGTTTTACGTAGCTGCTCCTGGCGAAAATAAAAGCGAAAACACAGTTTTCATATATTTATCACGCTTGGCATTATTTTAAAGAATTCTAAGTTGAATTTTGTGTCCGAGTTTAGTATTACGTGTGTATTTAAACTTTCGAACACATAAGATCGTTACCGACGTTAGATATTACACATCTCTGGCATGTACTGAAAATATTTACTCACTTTTTTTGGACATAGGTACTTTGTTATACTGTATGTCACAAGAATCCTCAAGTGTCCTCTCTCAGATGACTTGCGCCTTAAGACGGGAACAGATCTCAGTTGCCGAAACGTCGCAACGGTTTACTTAGAAATCCTACTGTGTTTATTTGTGCTGTCGTCGTTATGGTAACAGGGATGTATGGGTTCACCTGTGCGTCTCTGTTTCATCGTTATATTGTCCACATCTTTATCTGTGTAGTATTAACGCTGGGTTCATCCAAGGTCATGTTTGTCCTTATTTTTTGTTTTGTTTCAACAGCCACGTCGTTGGTAGCCCACGATGACCGCCTGTGTTAGAAAATATTTTTAATTATTTCATTTTACGATTTTTTTGTTCTAAATTTTTTTAGATTCTCTGATTTTGGCTCGTTTGATGCGTGTTTGCAAATTCTAATTGTTTGTCTGATATTGTGGTGTTTTATCACGTACAGTGTAACCAGCAATAGCTTTTTAAAAAAGAAAGAAAAAACCTTTCATGCTATTGTCAGTTCTTCTTATTTCCATTACCGTAATATTATTTTGTGTTTCACAACAATCGACAAGAAAAAAAAAAGAGCCGTAAACAATGAAAAGCGTATAAAATATAAACTTTTTTAATTTATCTACAAAATGTTTTCCTCTTTAGCTGTCTATTTTTCTTTAAAAATTTTAATTGCAACCTAGCGAATCTCAGTTTAAACATTACAGATTAAAATTTTGGAGTATATTTAAACTGATGGCACGAGTGTTTTAAATAAATAATTTCTTGATACGAAATAAATTTATTTGCTTTAGCCTTATTTCTAGTTCATATGGGTGTTAGAGTTCCTTTAAACATTTCTTTATTGATAATGAAGAATAAACATTTAGAGTTATCATATGTTTTCATATTTACATTTAAATTATTTTTCGTCGTTTTTTATTGATTAAATTATTATTTTGACATAATTTACGAAATAAATTGCAACTAAAATAACTTACATAATTTTGAGGTTTGATCAACTCGAGAAAATAAATAATTTTTAGTAATTTTTTGTTCTGTATTTTTGTATATTTGTTTATTTTAAATACCTCAAAAAATAATATGTACAAAACTTTTAGGTCTTTGTGTAGAATTAGAAACTGACTGATGTGTTGTAACGATATTTTTTTCAGTTTCGACTTGGCCAAAAGAACTGTGACCGTGAACTTCATTGCCAAGAAATTGGTCATTGACTCCAAGTACAAGATAGACGGACAGGTCCTTATTCTGCCAATCAAAGGAGACGGAGACTTCAACCTGAAGCTTGGTAAGTATCTTGCGGGATGTGCATAGGTATCTGCAGTTTTGGTAATACTAATATTTAAAGAACGCCCTTACAATAATTTAGAAATTAAGTATCGTCTTTTACAACGATGTCAGAATAAGGTGATTTATTTCTACACTTAGGTTTTGAAATTTTATAATTTTGTAGTCGGTGCGTATAATATTTTGTGACTGTTTGCAGTTGATTGCAAAATAATTCAGTAATTAAATATAACTAAGCTCCTATGTCTATTGCCACGAATCTCTATATTTATGTTTAAGGGTTAACACTTTATTAACTTTCTGAACGAAAGTCAAATTAAAAACTATTTTGCATTTTTTCTTAAAGACATATAGTTCCGAAATTGTATACAGCGTAAAAGTACGAATTTTTGATATCAATGGATTTGCACCAACAAAAATTATTGTGTGTGTCAATACTGGTTCCTAACTTCCTAAGTGTGGAAATAATGAAAACATTTAATTAGAAATATGTTTTAGTTTGACATAGATCAAAACCAAACCAATTCAAAGTTACCCTATCAGCATAATCTAATTAGAGTACTAACACGTAAACAATACGCTTATTACATTAGAATATATATAAAACTTCAATGTACTATTTAATGAAATTGTTCAAAAATCCACATATTTTTGAAGAATTTATAATTTAGGCCTTACAAAAATTATTTGAAATATATTTCAAGTACCTATTTCTATTTTTAATAAAATTAAAATATGCATAGTGATGTAATAGCTGTGATGATCATACAGTCAAGCTATTCCAGTGATTAAATGAAGCCCACTAATTTTAATTAAACAAAATATTTGCTTTGAATTTTTATATTTCTTTAGTTTTTGCAATATTACATTTTTATTGTTTATTATTGAAGATATTAAATATAGCTTAGTAGCAAATAAAACATAAATTAATAAATAGTCATAGATGTCAAACCAACAAGAAACATTTTTTGAACTAAAAAATAGTTTGAGAAATTCGTTCACATTTTATTATAAACTCTTTGTTTAATTAACGAACATCAATACAATTGAGCACCGAATTGAATATTTTCTTTACAGATAATTTGGAGGGAACATTCAAGAGTGACTTTGATATCGCCAAGAAGGATGGAAAAGAGTACATAAAAATTAAGAACAACAATTTCGACTTCACCATCACGAACGCATTATTTGACTTAAAGAACCTTTTTAATGGTGACAAAGTTCTGGGTGAGTATATAGCAGAGACATGACGAGAAAAATGTTTCATAAATCTTCGGAAACATTTTTAATGAAAGACCATTAAAACTAATATAACTTAATATTTTAACTTGATTCATTGCTTAAAAGTATCATTAAGATAGTGTTACGCTATTAAAACTTGCAAAATATTAATTATAAGTGTTCAAATATTGCAGGTAGGAAAATTGTAAGAATAATGCAAAGTTAGTACTCTAATAGACTTAGAAAGAATTAGGTGGATACCATTTTACTAAAATAAGGTTATCTTTGATTGGCTCTGTTAGTTCAATTAGACTAGGATGTTTTTCATAGAAGTTTAAGAATCAGTCACTGAGATGGTACATACTAAAGTTTAAGAGATAAATATCAAGGGGTTACTGGTGGGCGAAGAAGATGAAACGTTAATACTCATTACTCATTGTTTACAAATAGCTTTAACGATTGGCGGTAGTGGGACATCACAAAGTATGAATTCCCGGGTAAGAATCCGAACCCAGTATTACTGCAAACATTTTTTTCAATGATACAGTTGTTTTCGTGTAATTAAAAAAATTTTTTACCTGTATCTGTAATTTCACAACAATATTTCTTTTCCATTTACAACAAAAAAAATTCAGTGTACATAAGACTGGGTTTTCAATTAAATAACATAAGCGAGTGCATAGCAGACCATGTGCACGACAGTGCACACTTCTTGTTCAAAATCTGTTTACAATTAAAATCTTACTGCTAATTTCAGCCAATGAACTTTCGCGGTGTATCCGACATCTGTTGGCAGTGTTAGAATGTAACTATATTAACTACTAAATTATTGTCCTGTGACATCTGAACAGCAATTTATCTGCACAACTTAAAAATAAATAAGTTTTATATAAAAATCATTCTAAACCCAACACATAATTTTTTGTTTAAAATTCCGCTAGTGATTTATAAGTAATATCATAAACTAATTTTTAAGGTAGGAATTACAACTGAGCATTGTAATATTTCGACAATTATTTGCACAATATGAGTGATAGATATAAACAGTTCTCTAGTCCCGCAAAAATGACTTCCTACTTTAGTCTCATTGGTGATAGCGCCATGTGTCCGTAACATAAATAAATTGCATTAATTTCCCTCCTATGCATGCGACCTCTCTCCCGTGCGCACGACCATCCTATGCACTATTGTGAATCAGTAGGTTTTAAAACATGGCGGTTAAATCTTGCGCTCAAAACCCACTGTTACCGTTTTTTTTCCTCAATAATTGTGCAATCAGTTTAAGCCTGCTCGCTTTGATCTGATTGAGTATGGCGAGGCGGATAGGCCTCCACCGGACCACGGTTACACTGGGTGATTTGAGGGGTCCCAGCGTGATGTGGGAGATAGGGGAAAGCGCCAGCAGTGCTGATAAACGTCTTAGGGCTCATGACACAGCCAACTGTCTGGTCAGCTGAGTGTGGTAAAGGGGCTGAGGCGGTGACTATGCTGGGTTGGTGGCCCCAGCCACTGGTCATTGCCGAAGCTCTAATACCCTCCCTATCAACAAAAGGGAGCGATCCGTAACAGTTCTGTTTTTCTTAAAAGCTCGGGAATGTTTATAAAAAAAAGCGAACTGGAATGCTACTCCCACCCTACCCTATTAGGGCGCATATGTGGGAGGGGAACTTGAGAATGCCGGCCGTAAGGTCGGAATAATGTGTCCATGGCGAGGGTTAGTGTTCTATCACTTCATTGAACTCTCCGCCGCAGGCGACACGATGAACACCTTCCTGAACGAGAACTGGAGGGAGGTGTACGGCGAGATCAAGCCTGCCGTGGCTGAGGTGGTGAGGACTGTCATCGTGAGGATACTGGACGAGTTCACCAGCCTGCTGCCGTACGACGAGCTGTTCGCCGCCTGAAAACCACACCCCCAGAACATATTTATATTTATAATTAAAAATAAAAAATTTGAAAGCTACGTCACATGTGTTTTTTTTTTTTAATTCACTGCCATTAACCTTAAAAATCCGTAGACCTATGGTGCACGTTCGTAGATACATTAAAGATTTATAG
Organism: Bacillus rossius redtenbacheri; assembly: GCF_032445375.1. Classification (NCBI taxonomy): domain Eukaryota; kingdom Metazoa; phylum Arthropoda; class Insecta; order Phasmatodea; family Bacillidae; genus Bacillus; species Bacillus rossius. Next base: position 69,063,772 of record NC_086333.1, on the reverse strand, counting down.
AAGTATGTGGTTAATTTTAAACGGAGTCAAAGCAGATATTTTATGATGCTATGAAAAAAGCTCAGCTTAAACTAAAACACCAGATACAAAATCAATCCATAATTCCATACTCGGAAAAAAAAAATGAAAATTTGCTCTTGTTAATAACATTTTGTATACAAACATTTCGATTAAACTTGACTCTATGGGAATTCAGGCTAATGTTCATTTTTGGAGTCAAGAAGATGACGCTATATGACATCAATAATAAAATAAAGACGTTATACTAAATAAAAGTTTGAGTGTTATAGTTTCTTGGAAAAAAACCTAACAGAAATGATTCCCAAAATGTTCGGATTATCTCGAGTAAACTTTATTTATTAAATTTAAATATAAGTTTTATATTATGGGATACTTTTAATTTTAGTCTATGTTGATGCCAAATCATCTATCTCTTAAGTCAGGCCCTTAACATCGTATCCCATTATAAAAGTCATGATTTAATTATATTTTAAGGAAATAATAGGCCTATCAATTCGTGTTGTTAATACATTTTAAAAATTAATTATTAAATCAACAGTTTCCTTTTTCACCTCTCATTTTTGTTTAATATAAAAAGTAATATTTCAAAAACAGGTGGAAAAGAAACAGTTATGAATAAAAATATTTTTAATCAGTTGGAATTCAAACACAAAACATCCATTACCAAGTCAAATATTATGCCATGAGACAGCTGAGAAGCATTAACATGCAATATGTATAGCGAAGCCTTCCTTCTATTGCAATCGTTAGTGAGCATCCCACATTCCACATGAAATATATAAATAATTTTTCCTCAGCAAAACATGATATGACATCTGTTAACAATAATCGGGATACTTAGAAAAAGTTCTTTTGCATGAGATAAATTAACTCTCTCTACTGAATGGAGTCAAAGACAGAGGCAAATAGTTTTGAAGCCTCGTAAACTTAAGCCATGTAGTTTTGTAGCCTCATACACTTGAAGCCATTTATAGTCTTGTAGTCTTAAATATTTTATACATAATAAATGTACAGATATCTTTAGTGATTACTGCTAACACTCAGGAAACGCTAATGGACGCGAAACCTAATTCCGATAAAGTGTTGTAGTAGTCCTACCAGCCGCTGCGCGCTACTGCCTCGCACTTCCGCAAGCCCTGCCATCTCGTGAATGTTAGGCCAACTACTTGAATAGCGCCCCAAAATCACGAAAGTATTTCTTCATATGGAAGCGACTTCTATCCATATACATATCACAATGCCGTTTTATAGAATGATATGATATGACGTATATAAGTAAAAGAAATGCATTCCGTTTTTTTTTTTTTTTTTTTTTTTAGTTTTTCCTTCTTTCGAATGAGTCCTTAGCATGGTTACCGCTTTAAGTTACAATCAAAGAAATTGAAAAATTACATAGTGTTAGTAGTGCTCCAGGTACATCATAACTAAGTGGGAATGTTAAGACGTTCTTTCTATAATAACAATATAACGAAGATTTTATGCAAGTAAATTGAAAAATAACCCAACTTTCAAAATTCATAAATTATTCGCCTGTTTCAGATATCAAAAGTTTCAACAATAACTCAGCGTGTGTATTTTGTTGCAGTCGTAAAATTCGATAAAAATTTTCACCACAACAATTCGGGGTGCTTCTCCATAAAATAAAGCAACATTTTAATTTTCCTCTCACTCACACGAGATCGCCGAGCAGCCATTATTTCAATAATACAATGACCGACCACGTGCAAACAACTCTAAAAATTTCACACCAAATATCCCGTAAAAATAATTTAAGAAATAAACATGTTTTCGCTTGCTCGAGCACTTTTAAAATTACTTAAGATTTTTATAAATACTTTTATCAACATTGAAACATCTGGAAAGTATATTGACCTATAAACTCTGTGTTTTTATTTATAAATTTGTTAGAAATATGGTGTTTTTTGTTGTTATGTTGCTGTTTTCAAATCTCATCTTCGCTGCGAGAAAAATTGTAGAGGGGGAAATCGTAACCCGAACTTTGCCGAGATAGTTAGGCCTCGTAACGATGCCGCGCTTAGAATAGCAATTTCAGTACCTTTCGATTACGATCGTTCGGAACCGCGTGTTGTCGATCTGCCAAAGAGCTATATGTCGGAATCGATATTGAAATGTTCCGATAGAAAACGCTGGAAACTTAGAATAAACTTCCTGGAGCCAAAGGAAGCGCGAGCTAATTACTTTGGGAACCATTGACTGTCGGGGCCAAAATACGTTTCTTTGGAGCCAAATACTTTTGGAGCCATTAACTTTTGGAGCGAAAGACTGTTGAAACAAAAGATTTTTTTTTGGAGCCAAATATATTGAATCCGTTTATTTTTGGAGAAAATTACTTTTGGATTCAAAGTCTGTTGGAGCCAATGACTGATGGAGCCAAAAGACTGTTGGAGGCATTATATGTTATCGTAAATTGGCAATCGCATCCTACTCAGTTTAATGTTCATAAAAGTGTACGTCCTTTTCTTTAAATGTCCTTAGTCAAGTCTGTATTATCATAAGCTACTGATGAGATAGTACCCAACTGATGAGATGGTTTAACACTAAGTTGATTGTTCGTCAAAATGTACTTTATTTTAGTCAAAAGTGTGGCCTGTGTGTACGTTGCTTGTACGGTGTCTACATTGCATGTTCATTAACTATTCGTTGAGTTTGTATTGAGTGTTTATTCATTGCATGTCCTGTGTGTGTACTGTGTGAATATTGTGTGTCCTGTGTCTACTGTGTGTTTATTGTGTTTAACTGTATGTTCATTGTGTGTCCAGAGTTAGTACTGCATGTACTGTATGTATGTTCAATGTGTTTACTGTGTGTGTACTGTGTGTCCAGTGTGTGAACTGTGTAACCAGTGTGTGTAGTGTGTATTCTGTGTGAACTGTGTAACCAGTGTGTGTAGTGTGTATTCTGTGTGTGTACTTTGTGTATACTGTATGTGTATACAGATTTTCAAGATGGCGGGCATGACGTCATATTAGCTGACGATATATATCTTGGCATTAGTGGTGGGAGGTCAGTGTGACATCGGCTTCCATGGAGGAAAGATCTGTCACCATTTTTTTTGCACTTACAGGGTTCGAACCGAGGACTCCGAGCTCCGTGGCATAAGTGTATGTTTTTTTATAAAAAAGTAAACTATTTTTATTATTTTTTATTAAATTAGATTAATTCGTTTTTTATGAGTTTTATAATTTTTCCCCGTTTTTTTTTAAATAAAAATTACGAATTTTCAAGATGGCAGCCGTAAAGGATATTGCACCGGTGACGTCATAATTGTGGCCAACTCCCCTTATACCGGGGTAGTTGCACACGTCCGCACTCACCACGCCAGTCCCGCGTACGCGTTACCACTGACATACTGATACTGAGAGTGTAAAGAAATTAAATTTAACAGACGCGCATCGACTGGTCTAACATTTGGTAAGTGCGAAAAAAAAATATATTAGCGTACTAAATTTACCGAGAGTCCAGGAAACTCTATCGTGATAGGTATAATAATGAATTACCAAACCAAAGATGCTCAAACTTAAATACCGTAAAAAGGCAAAGGGACTTAAAAGGTAAATTCTAGGTATCATTTAAATTGGTATAATTACATTCACAGTGTAACGACATTGGTTTACAGACACTCTTGCTGTATAATTAATTCTAATCCAAAGTCCCAAAAAAAGTCTATTACGGAGGAGGGGGGAGGAACCGAAATTATGACGTTCTTCAGCCTATATAATCCACTCACTAAATCCCGTCGCCGCACTCTGTTTTCAATACACATCTTCTGTAAATCGTACCAGCCGGGAAAATAAAGTACTAAAATCCAGTTCTCACACTTACTTGGTACTGAAGCATACCTCTGAAGCTGGTGACTCCCGGGGTCGGGCGTAAACCCCACTCACTATTTGCGCCTCTAGCAGCGCAATGCTTCTGTGGCCCGTGCACTAGCCCCACACCATCGCGCGCTCGTGTTCCACCACGTTTTTCGCTTCGCCAAACGTGCCATGGCATTACCGTCATATTGCCGTTAATTCTTGTTCACGTAACGTAACACAACTTCCCCATGGCTGGGATGCGATTCCTCATTCACGAGCAGTTCCGCGGCCGGCGGTCAAAAACACACTCCCCTCGCAAACAGCTGGCAGCCGCCTCCCACTCGTCACGTCAGCTGACATCACCCCCCTCCTCTGCTACCACCCCTCACTCCGCTAGATCGTTCTCGTTACTTCTCGTACGTCCCACTACAGAGTAAGAGTACTTAACGTAAAATAAACCAAGTATACTATTAAAAAGTTACAATAAATAAATATTAAAATACACCATTAAATAATATAAGGACATAAATAGTGTTATAAAAAATTAAACTATCTTAAAATAAACTTTACGCAAAATAAAAATAATAATAATATCCAAGACGACTGAGGCCGCCACAAGTGACCTCATAATCCATGATGACGTCAGAGGGTTATCGGAGGCTGTAGACACGGATCATTATGCCTCGATATGGACAATTCTAGCCGCTGGTATTTTTAAAGACTTAAAACGGTAAATTTTCCCTCGAAACGGGAATGTTTCCTTCAAAAAAAAATAATATTTTTATTTTTAAAATTTTATGAGAATTTTGGCGGACTTTTTCTTCCATAAATTGGAAATTTTGTACTTTTTGGCGAATTTCAGGCAAATTTTGACAAATTTTGGTAAATTTTGGCAATTTTTGAAAATAAAAGGTCAAGGTCATAAAATATGGCCGTCGTGACGTCACAAATCCGAGATGGCGGACCGGCTCCAGCTCCACACCCTAAACCCTGTGCCCGGACCGGCCAATACATACTACTGCAAACAGAATTTTAAATTTATTTTAAGCTTAAGTTATATTTGTCACTGGCCGGGAATCAAACTATATAATGAAATCTATTGCGTTAATCATTTTTTAATAAGTGATTTTTTTATTAATTTTGGAATTGTTTCCGATTTTCTTGGTTAATTATTACAAATTTTAAAAATAGCAGACATATCGACTTATATGAGGCTGGTATATGAGGAACTTTAGTTGCTGATATGATTTCGAACCGGTTTTATTAATAAATATTTTTGTCTAAATAATATTTTTTCATTGATCTAATATCTAATCAAGGACGGATAGCAATCAAAATAATCATGATATAAATAAGTGATTTTTTTATGAATTTTGGGATTGTTTCCCAAATTATAGCTAAATAATTGCGATTTTCCAAGATGGCATCCAAAATTTAAGATGGCGGGGCGCCACAGTAATAATAATAATAATAAATTACTGCTTTCTAGCAGGTAAAAATGAAACTAATATGGTAGTAGCGCACTCTATCAGACGAAAACAAGATAGTTACTTCCAGCAGACGAAAACAAGTTGGCGGCCGTGACGTTATAATAGATGGCGATATATGGTGGCATTAGTGGTGGGAGGTCAGTCTGTCGCCGGGTTCAAACCGAGGACTCCATGACGTAAGTGCGTTTTTTAAATAATATTTTATTAATATTTGGTTAATAAAGTTTTTTTTTTTATATTTTAAAATATTTCCCAAATTGTTCTGATAATAATTATGAATTTTCAAGATGCTGGTCTTGACCTCATAATCCAAGATGGCGAAGTGTTTTTGGTTAAATTATTATTATATTTTATAAATTTTAAAAATTTTCACGATTTTATGGCATAAATATTTTCGATTTTCAAGATGGTGACCGTGAAAAAATTGCAACGATCTAGGTTAGAATATGGCAGTCGTAACGGAAACTGAAACGATGTCACAACTAAGATGGAGACTGTAACGTAACGTGCAATGTTTCCTAGAATCCACAATGGCGACAAAACGAAATGTGCGAAGTTGTTTTTTAAATAATATTTCATTCATATTAGATTAATTATTTTTTATAATTTTTAAAAATATTCCCGATTTTATAGCATAAGTTTTACGGTTTTACAAGATGGTGGCCTTATGATAATTGGAGCGGTTAGGTCAAAATTGAAGATGGCAGGTATGTCGTAAGAAATTTGTATTATTTTCATAAAATTTTTCAAAGAATTTTTTAATGTGCCATTAATAAATTACTTTTTACTCTTGCCAGTAATCGAACCAATGTCCGAAATGGATATAGTAACTAAACATTTGAAGTAGCGAATATTTTAAAATAATATTTTTTGAAATTTTTTCGGTTTTTTTGGTCAAAAATTAAATAAATTAAATTTTATATTCAACGTCTATGTCAAGGTCCTGTTATCAGTGGCTTATAGCGGCTTGCTTTAAGGAGTCTAAAGTGATTTTGAGGTATTTGTGTTCTTTCTAAGTCAAAAGTCTTTTGGGGTTTTTAGAATTCCTTTTTTTTTTATTATTTTTGAGAAATAAGAAGGGAAATTTTCCCTCAAAACGAGAATTATTCCCTCGAAATAATAATTTTTTTTAAGGAATTTTGAGTAATTTTTTGCAAATTTTGAAGGTCAAGGTCATCCAAAATGGTTGCTGTTACGTCACAATCCACAATCCACATACTAGAAGCCTGGCGCAGGAAATACTTTTCTTTCGCTACCTTCTACGCACTGGAAGCGAATTAAAAGTACGGTAACCCAACAGCTTAATTAGTACTTTTAAACTTCAAAGAGATTATGAGAGAAAATTGAGCGCCTTTTTCGGTGCAGCACTTCCGTCGGGGAAGCCAAGAAGGCCGTTCCAATGCCAAGTTCACCATGGCCAGGAATCGTTCCAGAGCGGTAAACTTTTAATATTTAACTTCCTGGCGCGACAGCGACGCAGGCGCTGCGTTATAAAACCCGCGGGCGGGCGCTCCAAGTTCGCCAGTCGACCGGGTTGGAAGGGTTGGGAGTGTACCAGTGCAGCCAACTGTCGAGAACATGAAGTGCGCGGCATATGTTGCGGTGTTGGCGGTATTGGTGAGGAACTCCCACGAAGCCATCCTCAAACTGCGTGAGTTGGCACCACGAAAAATCAGCTTCATCATACTCAAACCACGCTTTAAAAAAAACAACAAAGAAAACGCGTTTTTATATGTACGAGTTAGTCGTTAGTCTTTAATTTTTTTGTTTTCAAAACATTAAATATTTTGAAAAATTTAACACAATTATGAAACTTTTTAACGGAAATCTTAATTTTTAAAAATAAAAATAAAACATTTTTGCGTTTGTAACATTATAGAAAACAAACAAATTTTTTAATATCTTTGGTGCCATATTTTTCCTGGTACTATTTAATTATATTAGCAATTATTATATTTCTATAAATATTAACGTTAACGAAGTGAATTCCGGTTTTGTTCCCCTTCCTCATAGTTTCATTTGAAAAACCCATAACCTTATTAGTAGGTTGAACGTGCGCATTTCGCTTGCATACTAAAATAACATTCACAAACTAAGTATAACTTAAGAAGCCTATAAGCTTATTAGCCTAACAAAGTATAACTTAAAAATAAAAGTTTTTTAGGCGTAAAACAACTTTGTCAACATAGAACCAAACAAATAATTTATATTTTCAACCAAACAATTTATTAATAACAATGTTGTTTCGCTACCAATAGAAAGACACTTTGTGCACGCTGGTTGTCAAAATCAAACATTTGTTAAGGTTTTCACTCATGAAATACTTTTTAATGGTTGCAATTTTTGTTATTTCGAATTTCATGTATCAAATGAACTTATTAAAGGTTTTAACGTAGCTAGCTACCTGAGTTGTAAACTCTTAGTTTCCGTTTGGTTACAAGTGTATATATGAAGCAATTATAAAATGAAATTTATTTAAGGTTTGTAGTATTCCAGTATATTCCAGTAATTTATCTTCAAATATAAAACTCTATTATTTTGGAAGCGAAGACTTATTTTCGGATTCTAAGCCTATTAATTCAAAGGGGTTGAAAAACGTTTCGAAAATTGTAGGTACTTGGAATTTAAAGGTCATACTGGTTTTATAATTAATTCAATTTTCGAATTTCTGTTTCAGCTACATACTTGAAACCCTGCTCCAGAAACGATTCCAACTTTAATGCCTGCGCTCTGAAGAACGGAATTTCAGCTTTGCCTAAACTTGTCAAAGGTAATATTGAGTCTTCCCACAGACGCTACGTAAATGTTATGTCTGAGGAATGAATAAGGAAACTTTAGATTTCTCATTTTTAAAATTGTTTTATTTATATCCTTTTTTTATATTATTTAAACAATCTCACTTAATTATTCAGTACATGAAACCATCTCAAATCCAAGCATGTGTGTATGGATACTACCAGTCTGTTTATGCTACGTGCCGTTTTTTAAATTTTCTTACTATATATATTATGAAAAAGAAAATATACAAAAAATTTGCAAAAGTGCAAATACATAAGCTAAACAAAACAAAAATATAGCTTAGCCTTATTAAAGGTTTCTTAAGGGGGGTTATGCCTCGCCATCCTGCAACTCCAAACGTTCTGATACCGCTTGCAATAAAGCTCCCGTGCTAAATTTTGTTTTTGAGCTGTCTTGTCATAAGACTTAGCTTTGGCTACTTGTTGGAGTCACCACTTGTGAACTGGTGCGATTATCATGACAGTTGTAGTCACCCGCGTGAGTAATTACTAATTAGTTGCTTCCTTGCGGCGCTCACAGACTAGAACCTGTTAGTAAATCTGGGGTCACAACAAGGTATAGGCGGTCTGGGAGGGATATGATTTATGACTTGACAATGGGATGAATGGTTAAAAAATTAGAGTTATAGCATTAAGATGGAAAGATCCACGATGGCGGGGGCCTGTTCGCCCCTCCTCCCTTTAAACAGAAATGATGCTTGACTAAGCTCCGTGATAAGAAGTCTCAGTTGGTTCAGAAATAATCACTTCGCTCGCCTCTTACAAATAGATATCCGGGTTACGATTCCTGGTGGGGTCTCAATCAGACTTTTTTTCGCAAGTGTGAAACTTAGCGGACGTTTCCAGGGGTACTCTCGCTAATGCCCCTATCCGCGACACAGCGCATCTATTCATAACGCGGTTCTACCGTCACTTCTCATCAACCTTCATAGTTTTTAATGATATCGAAGTTGACGATACGACTAGTTCTTGTGCGTTCACTTATCAGTACATTGTAGGGATCAAAATTTTGGGGCAGTATGTGACCTGTCTCAGGCTTAGAAGTTTTGGGAAAAGTTTGCTTTTAAGTAGTTGTCCGCTAATATTTCCCGCGTATAATGGCTTACTTAATGTTCTATTAAACCAAAATAAAAATGTTTCAATAATTTCATCTATGGACAGAACGTGGCTATAATTTATATATCGTTACAAAACTGTTATAATGACACTAGTTTGTCGGTTTGAATTAGTACCAAATATTTCATCTTTAAAATATCAAAACAATTTCAAAACAAACCCACAAAATACTTTTTTAACTAAAAATAATGAATTAAAAGTAATATTTTGATAAATAATAAAATAATTTTAGTTAAAATTTAAGTAAGTATAATAAACTCTCTTATTTCATTAATTTTATCTAATTGACATTATCTGTTCCGTTTACAAACAAATTTATAGTGTATGACCACGAAAATATTCGGCACTGAGGTTTGTTTCGTATCCAAAGCCATTTATACAACTGGAGTACGTTAATCTGGGCCAGTGGTTCTCAACCTTTTAAAGTAGGGCACATTTAAAATCGTAATAAAGATTGAAGTACTCTTGGCAAAATCATTACATAGTCTAAACATGAAATTTTTCATGAGAACCAAAAAAATAGTTTTTCTCCTTTGCTCCTTGGTATTTTAATGATGCGAAACTTATGCTGTAACACAATTAAAGCTCCCTTGCTCCCTTTGATGTTTTAATAAAAAGATTAATTTGTAAGTGAAATTAAATGAAACATTTTTTAGTTCTGAAACAATTGTAAATTTGTTTTTGCCTTAAAAATATTAGCCAAATTGTGCATAAATAAAAATATATTCTTTATTTATTGATTATATTGATGTAAAGGACCAGTTAAAAACCAGTAAGTAAACCACGTTAATGTTAAATAAGGTTTAGCGACATGTACAGGATAGCAAACATAGAATATAAATAGACATTTACTAAAGACAATGGATATTTTTGCTTAAAATACGGTAAGATGGTTGATATTTCATAAGAATATTGTAAAAAAGTTAATTTTCATGAAAATATGAGAACAATGGTTGTTTTTGATGAACGCATCAATTTCAGAGCCTCATATCGTACAGACTATATATATTTTTTAATTTTAACACTTGGTTCTGTGCATGCGCGCAAGGGATAACCACAGAATGGATCAAAACATTTAAAATTGAATTTTTTCTGACTATTAGCTAAATGTTTTTGCCACAGCTCTTCAATTATTATGACAATTTTAACGCGCCCCGACTTCAAAAAGGTTTCAGAACCACTGGCCTAGTTTAACCTACTCGGGTTGTAGTGATGGGCCAATATTTTCCGTGGTCATATGCTATAAACTTGTTTGTGAATGGATCAGAAACATTCATTTAAATAACAGATATATTTTAACATTTACATGAAAACAATTGTGTCTCTACAAAATAGCGTTTTGTAAAAATACTGGTTTCGAAATCTTACCTGGGAAATTTTTACATTCTGATTGTCCCAATACCACAAAATTATTTATAAACCGTTTTTGAATTCTAGTATTAACTGCGCACATCTATAAGCACAATATAAAAGAAAATAAATTCAAGTTGTTAAATATTCGATTATCTTTCCCATGGTTTTTAAAAATAATATTTGTTTGAATGAAACCTCAATTAAATATAAAATTATGCGCCAATTTTCGTAGAAAAAAAAATTACCATAGCCATGTGTTGTACAAATTCAAATTATATATCTTGTAGAATTGCTAACTATTTATTTTGAAAAATCTTTTGTAAAAGTACCTACAAGTTTTTTTTTTCGCCTGTGTGACCATCGAAGCTGCAATGTTTGTCGTCGAAGTCGCGACCGCCCTCATCGGAAGTTCTGTTGCTCTCGGATATCCGAGACACATGACCGGGGATGCTGTTGCTCTCGGATATCCGAGACACATGACCGGGGATGCTGTTGCTCTCGGATATCCGAGTCACATGAACGGGGATGCTGTTGCGCTCGGATGTTCGAGTCACGTGACCGGGGATGCTGTTGCGCTCGGATGTTCGAGTCACATGACCGGGGATGCTGTTGCTCTCGGATATCCGAGTCACATGACCGGGGATGCTGTTGCGCTCGGATGTTCGAGTCACGTGACCGGGGATGCTGTTGCGCTCGGATATCCGAGTCACATGACCGGGGATGCTGTTGCGCTCGGATGTTCGAGTCACGTGACCGGGGATGCTGTTGCGCTCGGATGTTCGAGTCACGTGACCGGGGATGCTGTTGCTCTCGGATATCCGAGTCACATGACCGGGGATGCTGTTGCTCTCGGATGTTCGAGTCACGTGACCGGGGATGCTGTTGCTCTCGGATATCCGAGTCACGTGACCGGGGATGCTGTTGCTCTCGGATGTTCGAGTCACGTGACCGGGGATGCTGTTGCTCTCGGATATCCGAGTCACGTGACCGGGGATGCTGTTGCTCTCGGATATCCGAGTCACGTGACCGGGGATGCTGTTGCTCTCGGATGTTCGAGTCACGTGACCGGGGATGCTGTTGCTCTCGGATATCCGAGTCACATGACCGGGGATGCTGTTGCGCTCGGATATCCGAGTCACGTGACCGGGGATGCTGTTGCTCTCGGATGTTCGAGTCACGTGACCGGGGATGCTGTTGCTCTCGGATATCCGAGTCACGTGACCGGGGATGCTGTTGCTCTCGGATATCCGAGTCACGTGACCGGGGATGCTGTTGCTCTCGGATGTTCGAGTCACGTGACCGGGGATGCTGTTGCTCTCGGATATCCGAGTCACGTGACCGGGGATGCTGTTGCTCTCGGATATCCGAGTCACGTGACCGGGGATGCTGTTGCTCTCGGATATCCGAGTCACGTGACCGGGGATGCTGTTGCTCTCGGATATCCGAGTCACGTGACCGGGGATGCTGTTGTTCTCGGATATCCGAGTCACGTGACCGGGGATGCTGTTGCTCTCGGATGTTCGAGTCACATGACCGGGGATGCTGTTGCGCTCGGATGTTCGAGTCACGTGACCGGGGATGCTGTTGCCGCAGGAGACGCGAGCCTGCACATCCCAGTGCTGGACCCACTCCGTCTGGACCGCATCGACGTGAAGCAAGGCTCGGGCCCCGTCAGGGTCGAGCTGGCGCTCACCGACGTCTCCGTGCAAGGCCTCAAGGACGCCGATCTCAAGGCCATCGAGTGAGTGGTAGCTCTCCGTCGTCTGTTCCCAGATGTCCGCTTAGTCACGGCCGTGCGTGATCCCTTTACTATCGAAACAAGCTATATCCACTTTCCAAAAAAAAAAAACTTTTTTTTACAATTCTTTATTAATTCTGTAACCTCTTACGTTAGTTCTGAAGATATTCACTGAATCTAATTGGATATATATATATATATATAATCTTTTTTTGAAGTGCGATATACATTGAAAGCAGCAGCTAAATACAAGTTTTAATTTCACTTGAATGATTTAATCTAGTGGTGGATGAACAAATTTCCTTGTGACGTTTTAAAACTGTTTAGTATGATATAACATCAATTTTAAAAAATAATAATTTTAAATAAACTGAATTATAAATGCAGAACTTTTATTTAACGCGCTTCATCAAAAATACAATACCATTTTTCCACAAATATTAAATAAAAAATTTAAATTATTTATCCAAGCAAATCATAAATATATAATTATTAAGGAATTACACAACGTTTATTTTAAGAATAATTATATTTTACAACAAAACTTAATAAATTTATTAAATATAAACTACTATTAGGTCGTAATACCATAACATTTCAAACCAAAGTTCTTTTAAACAACCCCTATCCCATATACATAAACAACAAAGCCTAGACAATGAGACTTTTTCGAATCTCCGGAAAAACTTCTGAAAATGAATCGAGCAGTTTTTTTAATACTAAAAGTCACATGTGTATTAGTAATCCGGGGTGATAAGTGCAACACTGGTTGGTGCTCCTAGCGTGGTATCGCCTCTAAGCGCAAGACGCAATACTGTGCAGAATGACGAGCAGTTCCATTGTCCTATGGTATTTGAGTTATATGTGGTAGAAAAATAAAGATAAATGTGTAGTTCAAGTCCCTTTAGCGCTTTCAGGGATCTCTACCGAAAATTTCGTGCTCAAAAATTGTCCTTGAACACACGCGTTTTAGACATTGGAAATACAGGTTTTAAAACGAAATACGGAAACAAGAAATTCTCATCCACCCTCAGCGTTCAGGATTTTTCATAAGTAGGCCCCGCCCTGACATCTCGAACAGTTTTTCAAAGCGCGTGGTTTTGTTCCGAAGCTCTGCACACCGCGCGTGTGTGTGTGTGCGCGCGCGCGCGCGCCCAGGAAGTCGGGCTCTCAATGTAACATTTCACAACATACACCCGGATGTAGCTTGGCTTCTGGGTTGCAGCCTCGTCTCAAATGCGGAATACATCACCGACGTTTCGGTCGAGATTGCAGGCGCCGTCATCAGGCTAGAGTTACTTACCTACTGAGATTATTCGCCGCCGATCCATCATACTGCCAACTGGTGCATTTAGTGTGTGCGAGGCCATAAAACTAGGTTTCTATGACGCGCTCGGTGCATAGTAAATCAAGATGCACCCCACACTGTTGTTAGAATCACTTTTTAAAGTGACTATGACGCAAATTTTGCAGGTGTTTTTGTAGTTCAGGCGCGTTATAAAAAAAAAATCATGACAGTGAATTTGTACGATGCGCGCGCACCACGCAGCGAAATTTTCACATGATGAAAAAAAGCTGCATACAAATATAAATCATACATGTGCTTTTAGAGATTTATATTGAATAATAGTTCATATAATCCTAATAATTAATTTTTTATTTTGAATATTAGTGACATAAATTGTATTATATACTTTTTCAAGTGTATTTATCAACGTGAGTTTATGTGCCCCAATGCATAAAATGATTTACAATTTTAACTATAAATTGTGAGATTATTAGTTAATGAATAATAAAAATTAATACATTTGAAAAAATCATTATGTATATTTATTTATTTTCATTATTAAATACATTTTATCACGATTATAACACTCAATCAAATAACTAACTTTTTAGGTTTTTTTATATTAATATTGAATACTTAGTTATTTTTTTTGGTTTTTTACTTTACCATATGTATTTATATCACTCCAGTCCTTTTATTATTCTATTTATACTAATTATTTGCATGCAAAATTAACTTATATTTTTAATAACACCAAGTAAATGTAACTGAAAGCTCGGGAACATTATTATATGCGCCCTTTTTTTATAATTATATTTGCAAATGGAACTCAAACTTGCTCACTTACTGTAAATTGAAACATTGTAGTTTGGTACCCACGTGCACAATAACGGAGTGATTAATTTTTGTTTCAGTTTCGATTTGGCCAAAAACACTCTGAACGTGAACTTTATAGTGAAGAAACGGGCAGATGTCAGTTCCAGGTATAGCGTAGATGGCCAAATCCTTGTCCTGCCAATAAAAGGTGACGGAGATTTCAACCTAAAGATTGGTAAGACACAAATATTAAGACATTTACTTTTACAAATGTGAGGAGATCTTTGAATATTTACATTTTTCCAATAATGTGTTCTCACTTTTCTTGTAAATTTTTTGCTTTGTTTACGCAAAGCAAACTATAGTAGATTTTCTGAAACTATCATAAAAAAACATTTCTGTGGCATCACTTCATTTAAATAGTTATTCTTAAAATTAATGCATTATAGTTCTTAATAATTTCACAGCTATAAGAATGATTCCAACCAATCGCTATAGACTTCAAGCATTCCAAATGTAAAACCGTCAATAAATAAAAATTATTAATATTATTATAAATATAATTATAAAATTTATAATAACCTGTATTGTATTTTAACAGTTATGTATGAATTTCTTCTATCAGTTTATGTTCCTTTTGCTTAAAAAAGTATTAGTTAATATCTAACACAAACAGAACTGAAAATCAATCCCTGGCCTATTTTCTCTGTTGAAGCTTACAAAGAAATATTTAATTATTCAGATACTTTGAATTTTTTGAAAGTAATTTTTATGTTTGTAGTTTTATTTTTTTAAAAAAACCGGCAAATGCAAAATAGATAATTTTAAGGGCGTATTGTAATACATGATATAGGTATACATATAATAAAAATGTAAAGGCTAAAGTTGCAGTAATAAGCAAAGAGAAAACGTTTTACCTACTTGCAGATTAAAAACTATTTCAAATTGACATAAACTCGGCTGAATTTTTGACCGAAGAATTAGAGATTTCAGTTTACATACAGACAGTAAAAATAAAAGAACTCTCTGATAGATGACACAAACATTTCTCCATGTGAGATGTATTGTGTACAGTGAGTTTTTAATTTAGCTATGGCGTCACTCGCATGCGTGCCAAAGAACCGGAATGAGACGAATAACAGGAATATCTGGTTAATCCACCAAGGACCAAAGTCAGTTGCATGACGTCAATCATTACTTAAACAGAACGTATTAAGCAGTTCCTGCGTCAAACGAGTTTGGCTCAAAAGATTTTAATACATTGAGAACGGAAAAATATTCGTGGATTTATTTCGTGATAAGATGAAAATTTAAACATATTTACCCCTAACATAAACTGCTTCCGCTATTAGCATGCAGTTTACCGGGAATAAACTTGGCCAATTAGAATGCCTCAACAAAATAATTCGCAAATCAACGGCTATATATATATTTTTTTTTTTTTCAGTTTCTATCCTGTATATAGTTACGCTCATCACTAACTCATTGGCTCTTAAACGCCAAAGATATATGTATAACCTTGGAGACAACCGTATCACGAAGCAAAAATAGTAGCCTACTCCATAGAGATGTGTATAAAATAAATATGGAAGAGTAACAATCGAGTAACATTAAAGTAGGCTATTTGTTAATTCACAATTTTTCAATGTATGCCTTAGGCGCCTCACGAACAACTATGCTTATAAAAAGGCGTATATCTCAAAAAATTAACTCTTAAAATCACTGGGAACCTTTTGATGATATTTTAATTTTTTTTCTATTGCCCGTCCAAAAATATTTGTTTATATATTTTTAAATATTCTTATATCTTCGAATTTTAATTTTTTATTAAAAATGATATTTTAAAAATTCAGATTTTTTGTAGTCACGCCTTTTTGAATTTTTATATTATGTTATTCTTTTTGGTAATATATTTAGCAGAACAATTTTCATTTACAAAATATTAAAAGAATTTGCATTTTTAGTAATAATTTTGTATATATTTAACTTAAGTGCTTTTATATTAATCATTTTTCAAAGGGCGTCTTATGCGCATTACAAACTCCCAGTTCGAGAATGATTACTCTTTTCTAACACATATTGCAGGGGCAGGCATTTTTCGCGAATAACTCTAAACGCCTATTAGACTGAAACAAGGTATATCCGCACCAGAGGTTTCTCCCTTGTGATTGGCGGCCAACTGCGAGAGAAGTCGATGTCTTTTTAGACCGAGCCACTCAGGATGCGTTTGCTTCCCCACTGAATTACTGTGATCGGTGTTGTAACAATCGACATGCGCCTGAAAGAAACTCACCCAATCACGAAACACAGACGATGCTACGGTGTTTTAACTTGTCGTCGAGCGGGCTGATCCCCTTATTGGTTGTGTAGGTTCTTGGGCTAGCTCAGTTGGGGGTGGGTTTCGGGCCGCGTGGCAGTTAAGAGGATCTAGCCTGCTAATAATGAAACTACATAGGGTTTCGTGGCACTCACTCTTTTTATTGGCCA
Source organism: Bacillus rossius redtenbacheri (assembly GCF_032445375.1). Taxonomy (NCBI): domain Eukaryota; kingdom Metazoa; phylum Arthropoda; class Insecta; order Phasmatodea; family Bacillidae; genus Bacillus; species Bacillus rossius. Next base: position 69,046,847 of record NC_086333.1, on the reverse strand, counting down.
CTATTTGCACTGGCACAGGGCTATCGCAGTTCCCGCCTACGACCGTTCTTAGGTGAGGCCTGACTACACGAGAATTTCCCCTTACACGGCCGCCTATGGGAAGTAGTAGGCGCCGGCGTCGCGGCGCTAACCGATGGCGTTTGTCCCAAACCGGCAGGGCTTTGATTTCCTGTCCTATAGCGAATTCAGGCAAGCACTACCTGCGGACACAGTTTCTGAAATGTCCCATTAAAATGGCGAGGTCTCGTCCATGACACAATGGTACTATTTTATCCTAGGCAATGCATGACTATACAAGCGAATAAAGATATATATATATATACATACATACGAGAGGAAAGGAAAAAATTATGAAACACTAATAAAAAGAAAACTAAACTATTTACAATAAGGCGACCCCTTGGCAATAGTTGACATACTAATCTCCATAGTTTCGAACTGCCTGACACGACTCGAAGACTGTTGCTGATCTATTCCCCGCGTCACTGTCGTTAAGCCCGGAGGCCTCTATGCTCACCCGTTTCACTCGTCTTGGCGAGAGCTCGCGGCCGACACGTCACTCCTCCGCGGTTCTCCAGACGCGACTCCCTCCTCTGCTCGCGCCGACCCCCTCCCCGCGCGCGTCTCGTGCAGCATCTCACGTCCTCGTGGACGGGAACCCGCGACTTGTTCACCCCGTGCATATTAAAATACATGTTATTTACCCTTCTAATTTAAATTATACATGATGGATGATATTATAGTTTTTACAATAAAAATTATGTCCTGCTGAAAGAAAAGAAAATATACATAAAAAACTACGTCGGAGGGACACTGATTTATTGAAGGTGGCACCACTGGCTCCCGCACACGCCCGCGCACAGAAGAAGGCGGTGACGCGCCATAACGGCCTGTAGGAGCTAGGGTGGCCTCTGGGTCGACGTCAAATGCCCCCCCCTCCCACAAGGCCATTATGCGCGTCAACGTCTCTTAATCGCATCTGCCGTTGCACTCGTTGATCGTAGAAACGAGAGGGTAGGAAGTGTCTTGGCCTCTGGTGTGTATCGTGTGCGGGTGTCTCGCGAAGGGTGGCAGTAAACTCATGACACTGAGTCGGGATCCTGTGTTAGTGTGGTGGCTTGCCTTTGGTAGGTTATTGCACTGAAATTCCCGTAAGTAGGTGGGTACCCGCCGTATCCTCCTAGGTCGGGAGTTTTCCCCAGATTCGCTTCTGGAAATTGAGGGGCTGAGCGAACAGTTGGGGTCTAATGTCCTGCCCTTTCCCCCCATCCTCGTGGTTGGGATGGCAGACCACCCCGAAGATCCTGGTTCACCTGTCAGGACCCCCATCAGTTCTTCCTCCATCCCCTCTGTGTCCCCCCGTTCTGTATCTGAGTCTGGTTCGGTGACGGTCATAATGAACGACGAGTCCGCCAGACTCGTATTGAGGGGCCAGAGAGGGGTGTCTGGGTCTTTCCCCTCCTCGTCCTCCCCGTCCGTGTCCGGTTCCGTGATGAACTGGATCACGTTTGTGTCGGCGGTCGTTTCGTCTGGTTCCCCAAATGTCCTGGCTGGTTCCATTACGCTCTCTTCTGCCCCTCCTGTCTCCGTTCCCTTCATGGCTGCCCCTGTGTCGGCTGCCGGTCGCGTCTCTGTCACGTCTCCTTGTTCTTTCTGTCCCGCCATGTCCTCGTCCCACCTTCCGTCCATGTCACGGCTGGCTTGGTTTGCGTCGGTGACTGGTGTAGAGGCAGACCCCTCTCCCCTGTCCGTGTCCCTTGGAGCTTGTCTCTCCCCCGCGGCTAGGCGCAGTTGGTCTCTGTGAATTTTTGCGGGCCTCCCGCTTGGTGTACGTATTAAGTACGATGTGGCCCCCGCCTGTCGCAGAACGGTCCTGGGGCCCGCCCATTTCGGGGCTAGACCTGCACAAAAGTTCTTTGCCCTTGACGACAGAGGATGCTGTCGGACGTACACTTGGTCCCCGGGGTTCAGAGTAGGGGGGGGTCTAGTGGACTGTGGTGTCGTCTGCTGTAGATAGGCCTCCTGTCTCCGCCTAGCCCTCTCCTGCATTCTGGTCAGCTCGGTATTGAGACATTCGCCCCATCCGGCTTCTGTGGCTGCCGCCTCTACCCGGCATTCTCCTGGCAGCGCCAGGTTCCGCCCCATGACCAGCTCTGCCGGCGAGTAGCCCGTGGCGGCACTCGTACGACGCCTCAGACAGTATAAGAGGTTCGGCAAATGGGTATCCCATTTTGAATGGTCCTCTCCCAACCGGAGACGGAGCTGAGCCTTTATCTCTTGGTTCCGTCTCTCGGTTGGGTTGGCCCTCGGGTGATACGTCGACGTCGTGTGGTGGCTCACCCCCCACCTTCTGCAGGCCTGTTTCCAGCGGGCTCCCGTGAACTGACATCCGTTGTCCGATAGGAGCACCGCTGGGTACCCGAAGCGAGGGGCTACCTCTCCGTCGATCAGCGCTATCAACGTTCCCGACCGGACGTTGGAGACCGGATAGGCCTCGACCCATCTGGTAAACAGGTCTGTTAGTACTACAAGGAAGCGCTTGCCTTTGCTGCTGCGGGGATAGGGCCCCATGATATCTAGAGCTAGTGTGTGGAATGGGTGTTGCGGGCGGCGAGGTCGCTGTTGCTCCTCGCCGTCTGTCCTCCGGGCCTTGCGCTGCTGGCAAGTGTGGCAGCGTCGGACGTATTCCCGGACATCGTGTCCCATGCCGGGCCAGTGGAAGGAGACCCTGATTGCCTCCGCGGTTTGTTCGGCCCCGGGGTGGCCTGCTAGCTGGTGGTCATGGAAATAACCCAGTATGGCCGCGCGGGCCCCCTTCGGGGCGTGAGTTCGCCAAGCATCCCCACCTCCCGGCACCCGCGTCTGCAGGACCCCGTCCACGCAGCGCTGATCCGGTACCACCTGGTTCCCGCACGCCTCCACGGCGGCCTTCGAGACGTCGTCCCCCCGCTGAACCCGCTGCACGGCGCTAATCAGCTGGGAGAGAGTGTCCACTGCCTCGGGTTCAGTGACTGGTTCCTCCTGTGTTACCGCGTACAATGCCGCGGGCCCCATCTGGTCTCCCGTGACGGGTGCGCGCCCTGACGGAGGAAGCAGATCGTCCCACGTGCCCTCGTCCTCAAAGATGTCCTCTGGGTTAGGATGTCGTGACAATTCATCGGCAAGTTGGTTAGTCCTCCCTGGCACGTGTTCCACTGTGAATGCAAAGTTTTGGAGGGTCACAGCCCACCGGGTAAATTTACTCTTCCTCCCTTGCATCGAGTTCAACCATTTTAAACACTGATTGTCCGTCCTAAGAGTAAACTCCCGCCCTTCCAGATGGTGTTGGTACCGCTTGACAGCCCACACCACTGCCAAGCACTCCTGTTCATTCACATCGTAGTTCCGGGCGGCCGGCCCGAATTTGGCACTGGAATACTCCATCACGCGTCGCTCGCCATTGGGTCCGACCTGGTACAACACGGCCCCCATACCTACTTGACTCGCGTCCGTTTGTAGGTACAGGGGTTCGCCCGGCACCAGCCGTGCGAGGGTGTGACTGTCCTTGAACAAGCGCTTGACAGTAGCCAGGGCGCGGTCGGCCTCCGCGGTCCACCTGTATTTTGTTTTGGGGGATAGCAAGTCCGTCATGGGGGCCGTCACCGCTGCGAAGTCCGGTATGAAGGACCGCAGCCAGTTCAGGAGCCCCATGAGTCTTTGCAGCTGTTTTCTCGTCTGTGGAGCCGCCTTGGACGCGATCAGGTCCAGGTGCTCCGGGAGAGGGCGGCACCCCTTCTCACTGACGACATGCCCCAGGAATCTGATCTCCGTTGCCCCGATATGGCACTTGTGCGGGGCGCAGGTCAGCCCGTGTCTGGCCAGCCGTTCGAGGACCAATGCCAGGTGATGCGCATGGTCCTCCCACGTCCGTGACCAGACGATCACGTCGTCCAGATAGGCCGTGACGAAGTCGCCCACGAACCCATCCAGGACGCGGACCATCATGGCCTGGAATGTCGAGGGGGCGTCCATCAGCCCGAACGGCATGGCTCGGAACTGAAACCTGCGTCCGTCCGGGGCCGTAAACGCGGTCTTAGGACGGTCTTCCTGCCTGACGGGGACTTGCCAATACCCGGACCTTAGATCAAGTGACGTAAATATACGGGCGTCCCCCAAGCCTGCCAACGCGTCTGCAATGTTTATCAGTGGTGGTGGGGCGGGTATGGTGACAGAGTTCACGGGTTTGAAGTTCACACAGAACCTCAAGGTCCCGTCCTTCTTCTTAGCCATGACGATTTGGCTATTGTACGGAGATTCACTAGCTTCTATTACTCCGTTCTGGAGCATTTCGGTTATCTGTTCCTGCACTACCTGACGGTCTTTGAGTCCAAACTCCCGCGGCTTTACGTATATGGGACTGTGTGGCTTTGTAGGGATGGCATGTTCCGTCACCGTTGTCCGCCGCAGCATGTCTGTGGCCGCGAACACTAACGGTTGCTGCGACAACACGCCCTCGAACAACCCTGTGTAATTTGGTGGCACGTCATGAGTGAGGTCTGCCAGCTGGATCTGTGGTGAGGGAGGAACAGGGCCCGCCCGGCCCACGCCGTACAGCGTTCGGCGCCCCTGACGGCCCACGTGCAACTTACTGTCCTTGATGTCAATGGCGGCGTCCTCCTGGACCAGCCAAGGCAGGCCCAGGATCAACTCCTCCCGCAGTCCACGCATCACCAGGGCGCTAGTCCGACTGAATAAGTCACGAACACCGATGGTTACCTGTGCGCGTCCAGACGTGGACGCGCTTGTCCCCTCCGTTGCCAGTTGCACCTCGTCCTCGTGTGGCTCCAAGTCCTCGTCCGGCACCAGGTGGGCGGAGACAAAAGAGTGGGTCGCCGCCGTGTCCACCAACGCGTGGACGGGACGGCCGTTCAGGAGCACTGGCACCCGGAGCAGCGCCGCCTGGTCCGTGCCCAGCTGTCCCAGCTGTGCTGGAGGAGCCCCCTGCTCCTCTGGTGGTGACCTGTCCCCTGCTGTTGGACTGCTACTGGCTCCCCCGTCTGCTGTGGCGTCCATGCTGCGGTTCCCGTGGTCCCTCGTGTCTCTTCCGAGCTGCCCAGTGGGGCTGTCACTTTTGGCGGGCGACGTCCCTGTGTTCCTCTCGTCCCTGTGGCTGGTGTCATGGCGGGCGTCGTTGGGCTGACTCGTCCTCGGGCTCGGTGAGGTCTTTTCTGTCATGTTGTCCGGGTTCGTATCTAGGAGGCAGTGGCCGACTCTGTCCCTGCCCCCTATTGTCCGTTTCCCGGATGGCGTCCTTCCCTTTCCATCTTCCTCCACAACTCCGCCTTGGTTGGACACTCCGCGTGCCAGTGATACTCCGGGCTGCGGCAATACTGACACCTGGGTGGACGGTTGTCACTCGTCCGCTGATTCGTACTCCGCTCCTCTGACCGTGTTCTGGTCTCCCGTGTGGGTCCCCCTGTCGTCCTCTGCCCTTGTGGTGTGGCCCCGCCCCTGTATCGGACCAATGTCATTGCGTCCTCGGGTGTCACAGTCTCTTGTGACATCACTGGTGTCATCCTAGGCTCCCGTCGTGACTCTCTTGCCCAGAGTTCCCTCCTACTTGCTGCCAAGTCCATTTCAGTCTCCCGGGCCAGCTCCACGAACTCGGATACCTCTAGGTCCACGGCCCGTCGCAGAAAAGGGCGTAGCGACGGCAACAACTGTTCGCATATTACGGGCATGACCTCGCTCACTGTTCTCTCCGGCCCCACTCGCCGGTGCAACCGCACCTTCCTATAGATAAATGATTCGGCGCTCTCCCCTGCGGCCTGTGGTACACTGTAAAGTTGTCGCTGACACTCGGCTCGTGCCAGTGGTCCGTTGAACCGCCTCTCTAGTGCTCGCTCGAATTCTCCCCACTCGGATAGATAGTCCCCCGTGTCCGTCCACCATTTCGCCGCCCGGCCCCGTAACTGGCCACACACTCTCGTCACCCAGTCCCTTCGTGGCACTCCCCTAAGCCTGTCCACACACGCGGCTACAAACGCACTCGGATCTTCGTGCGGTTCTCCCGCAAACTCCGGTAATGGGCTAGCCACCTCGACCACTCGCATCACTATACTCGGATGACCATGACCTATGGGCTCTCTAACGCCCTCGTCGCGGTGACCCGGTAAATGACTCCCCGATTGTCTGTCATTACTCTCCCCGCTACTCTTCACGTCCGCTAGTCCCCATGGGCATTCGCACGAAAGGTCCTGTCCGTGTCTCCCCCTGAACGGAAGTCCACACCCCACACACGTGTCCATCACCCTCGCCTTTGTCTCATCCGGTCCCTCCATTTTTCCGGTCGTCACCCGGCTTCACTTGGTTATCCGATCCTTCTCGGCTCGGTCGGCGAACTCGCCTCTCGGCGCGCGATAAGCCGCAGCGCGATACCGCGCGAATTCGAGCCCGGCGTGGGCCGCGCCGCCTTATCTCTCTCCCGCGTGAACCTGATCCCGGCGTGGATGCGTCTCCTTATCTCTTTCCCGCGCCGCTCCTTCCGCCTGCTTCCGCCGCTCCGCCGCGCCAGGCAGCTCCCGCGCCGTTCGCGTGACGCAACTCGCGCTACGTCGCACGCTACTCCAGTCCATATAATGTCCGTGATGTCCTTTCCGCCCACTTTGTCCGTGTTCTTGGCAACCCGCACTTTGCCAAATTACCCCCTTTGAGACAAAATTTCGAAAGTTTGAAAGTTTTTTAAAAAAAATTGAAAGTTTTGAAAATTTGAAAGTTTGAGAATGCGTTGCCACCTAGTTGGGGGCCACTTGTCGTCGAGCGGGCTGATCCCCTTATTGGTTGTGTAGGTTCTTGGGCTAGCTCAGTTGGGGGTGGGTTTCGGGCCGCGTGGCAGTTAAGAGGATCTAGCCTGCTAATAATGAAACTACATAGGGTTTCGTGGCACTCACTCTTTTTATTGGCCACTATTTGCACTGGCACGGGGCTATCGCAGTTCCCGCCTACGACCGTTCTTAGGTGAGGCCTGACTACACGAGAATTTCCCCTTACACGGCCGCCTATGGGAAGTAGTAGGCGCCGGCGTCGCGGCGCTAACCGATGGCGTTTGTCCCAAACCGGCAGGGCTTTGATTTCCTGTCCTATAGCGAATTCAGGCAAGCACTACCTGCGGACACAGTTTCTGAAATGTCCCATTAAAATGGCGAGGTCTCGTCCATGACACAATGGTACTATTTTATCCTAGGCAATGCATGACTATACAAGCGAATAAAGATATATATATATATACATACATACGAGAGGAAAGGAAAAAATTATGAAACACTAATAAAAAGAAAACTAAACTATTTACAATAAGGCGACCCCTTGGCAATAGTTGACATACTAATCTCCATAGTTTCGAACTGCCTGACACGACTCGAAGACTGTTGCTGATCTATTCCCCGCGTCACTGTCGTTAAGCCCGGAGGCCTCTATGCTCACCCGTTTCACTCGTCTTGGCGAGAGCTCGCGGCCGACACGTCACTCCTCCGCGGTTCTCCAGACGCGACTCCCTCCTCTGCTCGCGCCGACCCCCTCCCCGCGCGCGTCTCGTGCAGCATCTCACGTCCTCGTGGACGGGAACCCGCGACTTGTTCACCCCGTGCATATTAAAATACATGTTATTTACCCTTCTAATTTAAATTATACATGATGGATGATATTATAGTTTTTACAATAAAAATTATGTCCTGCTGAAAGAAAAGAAAATATACATAAAAAACTACGTCGGAGGGACACTGATTTATTGAAGGTGGCACCACTGGCTCCCGCACACGCCCGCGCACAGAAGAAGGCGGTGACGCGCCATAACGGCCTGTAGGAGCTAGGGTGGCCTCTGGGTCGACGTCAAACTTATAACTAGTCTCGTAATATTTCGCGAAATATGCATGGCCCTACATATTAGGTACTAACAATCCAGTAGTGCATCCTTAGTAGTTTAGCGAGTGACGTTCATTTGGCAAGGATCGTGACTTACACCGGATGACTCATATATGTTTGTGTATCAAGCCGGCACTCTAGTTATAACGTGCTCAAAATAATTTTAATAGTACCGTCGTACAAAAGCCTGTATGCTTAAATGTAGCAGATTAAACTATACAATAAAAATAATTTTAAATTGTATTATAGAATTGGTCTTGCCACAATGTGTGCGCAAAGTTTTCATTAAATTTAAAATCCCTAGAAAGTTTCACTTTCGTAGTAACGAAAGGTTCAGTTTTTCGAATTGAGTATAACATACTGTGAGGTTTAATTAACCAGAACTAATTAATCACGCGAATGAATATGGATCCAGTAATTATTAACTTGTAAATCCCACCTAGTTAAACCTCTCCGTGCTTAACCTACTTTTATAAATTTTTATTCATATTGAAAAAATGTAGATTACACGTTTCCCAAAAATTATGAAATCCCAGCAAACAAAATGTTGTTTACACATGTTTCAAACAACATGCAAAATGTTTTTTTACACATATTTCAGGATAAAAATTTAAACGAATGACCTGTTAGTACTTTTCTACGGATTTTGTATGTGTTGTGAATTTTTTTTTAAATTTGTATTGTTATGTGTTTATTTTATCAAAAATTACTTACGTTGGGTTACAATGTCGAAACTAATTATAAAACATTTTTAATTGCCGAAAATAACTCTTTTAGAAACTTGCGACATAAAACCACTATCACAAAATATGCCATAATGGAAATAACTTTATTTTATTGCAATGAACATAATAATCTATGTTAACTTACCAAATAGTCATATTCGGTTTCAACATAGCAAATGTCCACCTACATATTTAACGACTCATTATTAATGAAAATTTGCGATATTGTGTGTAATTAATAATAATATTTAAATAATCATTGTTCAAATAATGTAAATATCGGCAATTTTTCTTCAGCCTTAGAAGTTTTATACAATTTTTTTGTAAGAATACAATTTTTAAGACATTATTGGTTATGTTTTTAATACTTTTATAATATCTCAATATATAGTTTTCATTTTTTTTTCAATAAAATAGTTCATGAAAATAATTTGTATATAGTTATTTATTTTCATCAATAATAATATTAAAATGGTTAATCAAACATAATTTTTTTAGAAATGTCTTCTTTGTAAAATGAAAAGTTAAAATGTAACTATTATTAGGTTGATTATTTATTTGTATAAATTAAACAAAGTCTTTTCAAACAGATGGCTTGGAAGGCACATTCAAGTGCAAGTTCGACCTTATCAAGAAGGAAGATGGAAAGCAGTACGCCAAGATTCGTGACAACAGTTTTGATTTTGAGATTTCAAACGCGATTTTCGATCTGAAGAACCTTTTTAATGGCGACAAAGTCTTAGGTAAGTACTGCAGTTACGACGATATGTTTATGATTATACATACTATATTCACACAACTTAAATTTTCCACTAAAAAAAAAAAAAACCTTACATAGTTTATAAAGCTTAAATAATAAAACAGTTACGGATAGTGGCTTTTTGTCTGAGAACTCAATAATAAACTACAATTGTAGTGTTTACGTATATTTGAAGCCAGCGTAAAAGATAGAGCTGGTTTTTGATCATAATATATTCTTAAAATGTTAATAAAAGTGTTCCTTATGTCTATAAATTAAGCCTGCCTTGCTTCGGCTTTCTTTGAATCATAACTTCGAATGGCCTCTTTATTAGTGACATATGTTATTAACATACAGGATTAGCCTTGCGGTTATCAATGTTCTATATTTATTCGGTATTTTGGAAATTGCTGACGTTTTTCTGATATATGACGGAGGGTATCTTAGAGTGAAAGGTTTACAGATTGCAAACTAGCTAATCCTAAATATACACCAACTCACGAGCAAAAGACAGTACCACTGGCCAATGAAACTTTAAGACTGATTCTCTGAACCAACAGAGATAAAACCCAAGTTCGTTAAAATTCACCATTAAATGAGAGAAAACGTTTTTTTTTTTAACAACATAATTTAGTAGCGGAAGGTCACAACTTAACAAAAAGTAATTTGAAACTCGATCAATTGAAAATAGCATAAAGTTCTTGTTATGGTGGCTAAACACTGTGAAAATCCAGTACACTTCGTTTTTGGCACGGTATGTCCACTGATAATTTCATGTTTACACACAAGTCTGGGTACAAACCCAGATATCTTGGTACATTATCCAATTTCATGGTTAAATTAACAGGCCCTGGGCTATTTTACTTTGAACATAAAATCGCATTGATAGTCTTGGAGATAAAACAACGCCTTAAAAAAACTTTTTAAGTGTACATGTATAAAAAGGTAAGTCTCCCTGCCGTGTACCTGCTCACAACGGAATACATAAATCGTACGTCAGATTTCAGCGTAGTTTCTTCGTAGGTATAGTTATCTATTACCAAGAAGACAACATCCTTTATTTCAGATGCATTAATTGTTAAAAGTTCCGTTAACATACTGAAATTTCTAACACTGAATACAAGCAATGTAGGTGAAAGCGTCGTTTACCCACATAATTGGTGAATCGCTTAAGGGGGTGTACTGCGGTCCAAAGACACGAGCTGGGATTCGTAGTAAACTAAACTAATAATCCTTAATATTGATCATGATTAATTATTTGGTACCCTTATTACAAATAACCATAGTTCTCAGATAGATATTAACAACATATTTAATTCATTAACATATTAATCACCTGCAGGTTGCTCGGAACACACCAGCAGAGACTAATAGTAAAGAGAACCCCTGCGGAAATCAAATACATAATGACAACTCGGCACGACACAGTAACACATCATCTGTTCTAAAAACGTTCTTTAAATTATTCATAAAATGGAAATTATGACTTAAAACAATTTCTGGGACATAAGTCATTGCAGTTTTGCACTGTTTGTTATGGGAAAAATTAATAAATGCAAAATAAGAAGAAACAATGTAAAAAAATTGGTTGTCTGTAAAGTCGGTTTACGGACGATAGTTTAACGTGACAACGTCATAACAAAACATTGATGAAATGATTGCATACTTTTATGAATAAAATTGAATCATTTATATTTTAATAATAATAGAATAAATATTTGAAATTAAACTAGTAATCAGATTTTTAAAATGCAAGAATATTTAACCTTTATTGCCGAAATTGTTGTTGTAATAAGCAATGAAAACAACATTAACTTTTCAATTCACTTTATAAACTGTCGAGTGGAAGAGAGATAGATGCGGTGCAAGCGTACAATGAGCGTAAAGGGACACAGCGTAACGGAACAATGAGCGTAACGGAACAATGTGCGTAACGGGACAGAGCATAACGGGGCAATGTGCGTAACGGGACAATGTGCGTAACGGGACAATGTGCGTAACGGTACAGTGTGCGTAACGGTACAGTGTGCGTAACGGGACAATGTGCGTATCGGGACAATGTGCGCAACGGGACAATGTGCGTAACGGGACAAAGAGTAACGTAACCATGTGCGTAACGGGACACTTTTTCGTGCGTGCAGCCGGCGTTCATCGATTTATTAGACGTTGTCACGTCAAAAATAAAACCCACAGAAAAAAAGACTAAATCAGCTGATGTCAAACGATGAACCTAAGCAGGTATTCTGAACAACGCAACGAATACAGCACAGACGAACTGAATTCAAACTTAAACAGCAGACAGCACAATAATTCCGCGGAAATAATTAATACATAAAAAAAAATAACAGAACAGATGAACACAGTGGGCTAACAACGACGAAACAATTTCGACAGTAACAGTAAATGCAGACAGACAACCAAACCCAAAACCGCATATACGAACACGACGACGAAGACAAGCAGATGTGGACAACACAACATCAAAGACAACACCAACGAACACGGTGGGTTTCCTGTGGCAAAACAGTTGCGACATTTCGGGAACTGACCTCTGATCCCGTCACCTAAAAACAACAGTCATCGCAATGACGCTGTTCCATGTTTCTCCGTGACGTTCAGTTAAGTACCATAAATACATACATATACACTACAAATAGTTTGAAGAAAAATGCCATGCCCGAGGAGATTTTCCAAAATCCTCAGCCGCACCCCTTTTAGGCTGGATTCAAAATTAAATTTATAATAGAAATAACAGTAACATTAGGTCTTGTGCACAAGATTATGCCGCCGTGTTTTTAAAATTCTGATTCACAACACACAACGGTTGTGTAGATAGGAGAGAGTTCAGTCACATAGGAGGGGAAATAATGTATTTTATTTATGTTACGTACTGATTGCTCAACAGACAATCAGAGCAGAGAAAAGTACCGCTTTTACGGGGCTTGCGAACAGTTTATATTTATTTATCATTATGATGGTAGAAAGTTATCGAGATACAAATTTTCATTAGTAAAACTTACTGCAAAACAATCGTCTATATTATTAAGATAAAACATTTGTAATAAATGTACATGTAAAAAGTACTACATATATATATTTTGAGGTCTCATTAATATTTTTTACTGAAATTTTTGTTTACCTCATAAAAATATTATTAAAGTTATGAGTTAAAAATAATGTTAACAGACTGCTGGTCAGTTTTCATGGTAACATCATACATGTAATATTTATTTACAAACACTATCAAACTATATAAAAATAATTCATAGAGAAATATATTTGGCTAAAATAAACACGTAATAATTCAAGTGTGAATGGATTTCACTCGGGTCGGGTGCATGGTCTGTTGTGAACTCGCCTTACGTTTATTTGAAGTGAAACTTTACTAAAACCGGTTGGAGCAGTATCATAATCACATGTTAACGGAAGTGACTAGGTAAAAAAGTTAGCGTGTGAAACGTACGTAACGAATGTTGCTTGATGTCTCGGGGTTTCTTAAAAAAAAATGTTTTTAATTAAAACATCTTTACATCCGGTTACAGATGGCCTCAGCAGCGCATGATAACGTATGATTTCCAAATTTATTGTAAGCGTTCGCATACATTCTCATACTTTCGCATGCTTCCGCACACGTCTGCATGCGTTCTCGTACTTTTTTCCACACTTTCGCTTACATTTGAACGCTTTCGCATAATTTCGCAACTCGTAGTTCACCCTTCGAAACTCTCACCTCTGAGGTCTGATCCGGTATTGGCATTAGAATTGTGAGTGTTTGTTTAGCATTTCCAATAAAGTTGTGTATCATATTTTAGCTTTCATAAACCAATTAAATCATTCTTAGATTACATTGAATACATGGAAAGGCACTAGTGACAAAGAAAAGGTTTATTTTCAAGGCTTGATTACTTGTGTTTCATATCACTCTTATCTATGACGTTTCACTTTTAAATCGCGTGGAGGCCACGTACCCATGTTTTAAGTTTTATTAATTGTGAACCAAGCCATATTAAGTAATTTACATCCCCCTTCTTACCCTTGCGAACCACCTACCCCTCTTGCTCAACACTGTGCTAAAAGCTAGCAAGACGTCTGGCCCGCACTAAAGGAATATTTATTATTGTGAAATCAGGTATCACAGTGGAAGCATGTATCACAATTTTTCCCGAAATTTTCCTTCTTTCTTTACATTAACACTTAAAACGGAATGTAGATGTTCGAAACTCATAATCAGCGACTTCATGTAGGGACCCCAATTTTACTGACACTGTAAAAATTATGTTTGATTTCTCGTAGGTCATTAGCTAAGGACGCAGAAGCTTTAAAGCTGTTAAGATGAACCATCAGCAGCTAAACTATAGTTATCTTGCATGACTTATAAAAACAAAAGCTAAGCATCTGTTGGTCATGTATAACGGCTCGGTGGCTTCACAGAAATGTTTTGGTCCTTTTAAAAAAAAGATTCCTTTGGAAACAAAAGACCAAGAACTAGTTTTTTAACACTAAAACAAAGATATTGTAACTTTGTTATTGTTATGTTTTCATATCTATATGCAATACTTTTTTAGAGATAACACTGAGAAATATTTCTTACTATAATTGTCGTATAATTTTATATTATAATTGATGTTTCATCAAGCATAAACTTTTTAAGCCATGAAAAACATAACTGAAAATTCAATAATTTTACATTATTTTTTTTAACCGTGCTTAATAATATGTGAAAATAATACGATAAAGCTACTCAGCCAATTCAAATTAATAGGACAACACAGTGCATAAATAACCGGACAAAATTTCCAACCCATTATTACTGCGAACACTATTTCATTTTGATACCGTCGTTTTCATATTAATGTACATAATTTCAAACATCTGTAATTTTACACGAATATTTATGTTCAATTTAAAAAAAAAATTCCAGTCCAAACAAGCCTGCGGCTTTGATCTGTTGTCAGAGACCTGTAAAATTCGCGGATTCATTTCGCTATAGGATTGAGTCCAAATACTTTTGACATTTTTTTTGCTTCATTGATTGGGCCACAGTTTATCTGAAGGACTCTGGGCCAATGAAAAATCTCTAGCAGAAGAATTAGCGAATCACGATCATTCCAGTCAACAGGTGTTACGAGTCGGTAACCAATCAGCAGATGTAATTTGCACAAGTGCATTGAGGATCGAGGAGTCTATGCTTTAGGGTTTTGAAATCGCGAATTTTACAGGTCTCTACTGATTGTCTATGGCGAGGGTTAGTGTTGTGTCACTCCATTGAACTCTCCACCGCAGGCGACACGATGAACACCTTCCTGAACGAGAACTGGAGGGAGGTGTACGGCGAGATCAAGCCTGCCGTGGCTGAGGTGGTGAGGACTGTCATCGTGAGGATACTGGACGAGTTCACCAGCCTGCTGCCGTACGACGAGCTGTTCGCCGCCTGATACTACGTCTTAACTAAGTTAAATACCTTATAATTGTAAATAATCCAATAAATTACGTAAACCGTCAGCACTGTTTTATTTTTGAAGAAACATCGTCATCTCATTTATCACAACATTTATGCTGTATCCTCTAAACAATTGCGTGGATTTCCGAATATTTCGTACAACAACAAGATCACTTCAGGCTGGACTTAACGTAACTGACAGATACATTTGTGACGTGTTACCACCTAAAATTAATTCAGGAAAATAATTCTGTGACAGCGATAAAATTCGCAGTGGTTGTAGAACTTCATCCTTTTAAACATAATCCTAATGCTCACTGGTCCATACCTAATTTTGTCTTTATTATATTAGATAAAAATAAAACTGCTCCAGGTAAAAAGTATATACATTGAATCAAATGATGAAAAAATTTTGAAAATGGCTATTAACAATATTTATAACTCAAAAATATCGTTTATGAATATGTGTATGTTTGGTTTATGTTTGGCTATTTTCCCGTTTTGTTTTTTTCTCTGTTTCAGCATCAATTGAAAATCACTTGACGGATTTTGATGAAACCTTTTTCATTAGTAAGGTCTTCAGGTTAGGCTATAAATGATAACAGTATTTTATTCTTAACTGGGTGCAAAGGGTTATTTGGATAATATTTAATAGTTCCGAGTATAATAAGGCGTAATAAATTATTTTTTTGCTAATAAAAACATACGAATAGCACCAAATACAAATGTTCCATTTAGCAAAATTCAACCTCTAAGGGGTAAACAAGTACACTTGGTTTCAAGTTAAATAATTATATCTAAAAGTTTAAACAAGCATAAGATGATATATTGGGTACCAATAATAAACATATGAAACCTACCGATCTTCCCATTTTGAGAAATGTAACCTCTAAGGGGTGTAAAATGCGTAGGTTTTGTTTTAAGAAAATTACATATTTCCGCATCTACTAGACCTATGGGGAAACCATTGGGAATGAACAATATATTATAAATAGAACAAGATATCTTACGAATGGTAATTTTTCAATTTTCTGGAATTTTACTTAAAAGGAGGTGAAAAGGGGATAAATAGGTTTTATAAAAATTTATAATAGTTCCATGGTAAATATATCTGGGTGTAAGAAATTGAGCATGACAACTTTCATAAATATTTATAAAGGGCGCTTTTACCATTTTTCGAAATTAAACCCCAAATGCTGTGAAACGAGGGCACGGTAGTTTTTGGATTAATAAATCATATAAACGTGAAAATAAAGCTGGAGTTAAGACACTGAGCAAAAATAAAGAATAATTTATTATTTCATATCATGGTCGAAATCAGTTTCACTCCATTATCAAGCTTATTCAAAGGAGTTCATTGGTCAGCGACAAGTTCACATTATTTGAAGGGCTGTACGTGACTGGGGAACCCCTTCTTCGTCTTGTTTATAACTGGTTTAGGGTCTTCAGGACGTGTCAATATCTCTGTAGTCTAATCGACAACGGGAAACCGATATGTACACAGAAAACATTTATATAAAAAAAATACGATTAATGTTAATATGAAACTAGCTCTGTTAAAATTGTAGGTAAATTTGATATTTATATACAAAGTTTGTGAGCTTTCATGCCCAGAATCACAAACTACTGCTTGACATCTGGGTTGCAGCCACGTGTGTGAAAATGAAGCTGTGCCCAACGTTTCGGCAAGCTTCTTGCAGCCATCTTCAAGTGTGATAAACAACTATTCCTTAATGCCCTGTCGCACTGTCGAACATTCGCTTCAAACAATTTCCAATATGTTGGGTCAAATAAAGTTGGAGGGGTAACGCGTCATCGAAAGCTCACTAGCGCAACAATCTTTGTTTTACGAGTTGGATGACTAAATCTTCCATTGAATATTTGATTCCTATATGTAAAATAGGAGGGTTGTAAAATATGTTGAATGTTGGATGAAATCAGGAATTCAAACACGGAAAAGACATCAGTTCCCGTCACAACGACATTTAAAAACGTCAAATAACACATAGGATATTAGAGAGGTTATGAAGGTGAAATTACAACAATAATGTTAATATGGATGTTGTATGCGAAATAATTGTATGTATGAAAAGGAAATTAGGTTTCTATAGCTTGAAATATAGTTGAACAATAATATTTTATTACGTAACAGATATTATTGTGAATTAAATTTATACATTTTCAAAAATATTTAAAATGTACAAATAGCTTATAATAAGTTCAAAAATTCCATTAATCTGTCTTTATTTAAACTAAAAGATTTTAATAAAATAACAAATTATGAGATAGCTCAGACAAAAAAACTTTGATCGTATGATATTATATAAAACAAGTTTGATTTTATGTGTCCAAATTTATTTGATGGAGAAATTGAGAAGCCATTTTCCGTTCAATTCTACCCCTCCAACTCTATTGTCAAATATAGTCAGAAAACTATTTGACAGTATGACATAGACCACGTGACACAGCTTCGTTGCTCTCTGGAGGTTGATTTAACTATGCCTTATGCACGTGGAAAAGACTAATGGAAAAACTAAACCACCTGCTTCTTTTCTTCCTGCGCAAAGCTGCTGATGTTACTCACCCACAATTACGACACAGAAGAGCAATTTCACTGCAATTAATTTAATAACCTACTAAATCCTTACGTCTAAATATGCTTTTCTCGTTGGCTACATAAGAGTAGGCTGCGCAATTGCGTCCTAAGTTATTATTATTCTTTTAAGTACGCCCATCAACCGAGAATTCCCACCCACCACATCCGGCATTTTAATTTTCTTTTCCGACAGGAAATAATATTTTCATAAGACAAGTGTTAGTTATGGGCTGCTATGATAAATATAACTTGGGGTTCAAATGCAAAAATATACAAAAATTTGAAGAAGTATGTCTATCAGCTAAATATTAAAGCCAAGAAAGTCAATTTCATTCAAGAACGAACTTAAGAATTATTTTCTTAATCAGTTTAAATGTCTTGGAATATATATATTTTTAATTCACGCGTAGCTTTTAAACATAAGGTAGGCCCTAATTTAAATTCAAAAGTTATGCTAAGAAAAGTTACAGACAGGGAAAATTAAAAGGGCGAAAATATCATAGTATGGAATTGCCTTTTACTGAATGAATGAGAAGTTGAACAAACTATCATAGGTATTGGCGAAGGCCAGAATCCAAAAATAAATTAATTACTTTGTTTTAGAATGCTTGCGATATATTTTTAAATTTATTTGCACGAACTTAGAAACCTAAAATACATCAAATACCTCCTTGTCTGGGCCGTTATATTGCGTCAAGAGCTCTGGGTGTTAATAGTTCGTTAGAAAACAGTTAAGGATAAAAATATAAGATGTTTGATATTTAATATTATGTTTCGTTTTATGGTTACATTTTTCCATGTGCATTTTAGACTTTAGAAATAGTTTAAATATTGGAGTTTCACAGACTTTTAAAAAATGAAAAATATAGTGGTCTACGTATAGTTAAATAGGTAGCCACTATCATAAATAATAAAAAATAGACAAGTAAGATCCCCAATTTAAGTCCCATAGAGGCTCGTTATCGACGCCAATTCGACGCCTTGCGCATAGAGGTGGGCCGGTGTCGCCCTAAAAGACCCATGTGCTGTAAGATCTTGTAAGAAACCCTTAAGAATCCCTTTGTTTAAACCAAAACCACTTAATTTAGCTGGATTCATCTCATGAATGATTTGGTCTGCGGTTCTCTACCGAGTCTTAAGACAACTTTCCCAAGGCATGACAAGATTGTCCTGGTTACACCAACTAGGAACGTGAATACCTTATTTCATAGTTTGGCATAGAGTAAATTATGTAGATTTGAAATGTTTTTGGACATACTCCATTGGTAGTTAAACGGTCATTAATAGATGAAACTTAAAAATATGGTGTTCAGAAATTCGGTTTAATCATATCGCAGTGTTCACCTGGGCATCTCTGAGTTGCAGTTGTGTAATATGTAGGGACCGGACAAATTCGCGGGTTCAATGACCTCCAGGATGTACTCCATAGTTGTACGTACACTCGGTTAAATGTCACCCATTCATTGGCTGCTGTATTGTGAGACGTCCCAGCGCAGCAGCCTGTGATTCGATAAAGCTTTGGTCGTGTGTTTCTCATTGGCCCAGAGTCATAAAGATGATTTGTAAGCCAATAGCAAAGGCAGCACTGAGGTATAACTATTTGTATTTTAGTCTATCGTGAAATGAATTCACGAATTTTTCCGGTCTGTAGTAATATGTCCATATTGTGCCATTGCAGCATTCAGCTGGGCGTACACTCGTTTTTGCTTAACTATTTGTGTGTTTTTTTTTTTTTGTTTCGGCAAACTGAACGCTGGCTTATTTTTTTTTAAGAATTTCTGTTATGGGGGTAATTTATTTGTAATTTTGTCTTTAAGTGAAGGTATGTTTTGTTCTAACCATTTGTATTGTATTTTATTATCACATAATTATTATCCAATTTAAGTGCATCAAGAATCAAAGAAAAGAACTCTGAACAAATTTAATTAATCTAAAGTTTAATTAATTATATTTTCGTCAAGGCAGTGTGCTATTCAGTTTTCGGAACTATTCTTTAAATTGTGCATTTGTAACTATGTTTGGCTAACTGTGTTATGCCATCTATGGTCACTTCCTTCTTCTTGGTGACCATCATGTGAAAAACTGTATTAATTTTCTGCTCTTTATTTATCCACCGCATCCATGCGGTAGTTTCAAGTTTGGGTAGCCGCCTATTGGGTGAGTTTTCGCAGATTTCTCTGGAAATCATGCTGGACATTTATTTTTAAATATTTCACCATGTAATTAGTCTTTTGAAATGTTTTTATAGCGGCCCACGAGTCATGGATCTGGAGTGCTTCCCTATGCCGGCCATGCTATGAACTACTTGTAACCCTTTGTTTGGAGTAGAGGATGTTCTCCTCTCTTTTCTGACGGCTACGGGATTCACTCACTCATGAATTCAGGAAAGTGATTCTTCGTTTTCATACTTCGCATGAAGCATGTGTTTGGCAATAAATGTGGACAACCTACCTAAATTTATTTTATAAATTTTTCATCGTTTGTTTTTTTATTTTGTTTTGCTAACATAAATTTATGAATTAAAGTAACGTTAATATTTATTTAATGTCTTGGGGCCCCATAGTTTTTTTTAATTTAAGTAACAAATGTAACAAGTAACAAATGTAACAAGTAACAAATGATATTCTATTTATTGTTTATGAAGATTTATAAATAACTAAGTAATACTGTAATACTCATAAAGTTTTTTTTTAATATATCAAATATAACTAATGGTCTGAAAATGAGTTAGTTTCTATTTTTAAATATTACCCCCAAGTTAATCTAAAAGAAAATATATTCTCATGTCTCTATAGTAATTTATACTAATCCTTTGGTTAATACATAATAACATAGTACAGTAAATGTAAACGATCCGACATATCTGAAACTTTCATGTGTTATAGTGTCCTTGGGTAACTTCCAATGCCACACATTGAGGTTATGTAGGATGCTATAGCAGATGAATACCTTTCAGTCAAAACAATATGTCACAAAATGGTAGCAGAGCATGGTTTGCTGTTTACTATGTTATTATTTTGTTTTATATATAATTGTGAAGAAACTAAATCATAATTTTAATTTTAAGATTTTATAACCTTAAATATTTTGTTGTGTAAAATAACTCAGAAACATTCTCTTTTGTGTGATTTCTCTTACCTTTTGCAATCTTAAATAATTTTTTTATGAATTTTAATTGTATTTTTAATATTGGTAGACTAATTTTTTTTGTAATCTCTTAGCTAATATTTTAAAGTACAAAACTGTAATTGTTTTAATGATAGATAATATAATTTGCATATTCTTTATTAACATAATTCTAAATGGTATTTCAGTTTAAATATTGATGCAAGTTTTGTTTGTTCAGAGAAGTTTTTGAATACTTATTATTTCCCGTTTTCATGATACTTTAATTTTTTTTTAATATCTTATTTTGCAGATTTTCATGTGTTGAGTGGTCTGTGGTTTACTGTTGTTACTTCAGGGAATTTTTTTTTAATTGAGGTTGTTTTGTTTACTTTTCGTGTATCACCAATTGGGGCACGTTTTTCGTAACCTAACCATGATAGGTATTTTTTGTTTTTGTTGCCATCATTCAATAAGTTCTTTTTTTCAGCTGGTTGTTTTAATCATTTTAATGTTGTTTACTTTGCCCATGTTTTGTTGTAGGTCATCTTGGGTATGTTTTTTATCTAATTTTTTTTCAGAGAATTTTGTCGTTTTCTTCATATGTTCATTTAACGTGTGTTTTAATGCTTTTCATTGCACGATTTAATAATTGAGGTTATGGTATTGTTTTATAAGTATCTAATTTGCAGTATATTTATTTTTGAATCAAGTATTTGGGTAATATATTCTTTTTGTCTTGTGCTGTGTTTGATCTTCATTTAAATTTATTCCTCTTGAGCCTTTTAATGTTTTTTCATTTAAATTTCATTATTTTGCATTTGTTTTGTTTTAATTATTTTGTTTCAGTGAGATGCAGTTAAAGGTCAGTGGTTTTCTTCTGTTAGAATTTTGTCGTTTCTCTTTTGAATCTTTTCTTTAAGCACTAATTTAGAAAGTTTTATAGTTTTAATGCATTGCATGTTTACAATTTTGTATTGTCTGGAGTAAGTGACTTCCAGACGACATTAGATTTTGTTTTAATGTTTTGTTGACTTTGGTCAAGTTTAGCCCGTGGGCAAACTTTTGCTAAATTAATTTTTCTTGTGGTGGTCCTTAGAGCTGTTGAGCCAGGACAATTCTCTAAGTGTTAGGCTTCACCAACACTTATTTTTGGTGACCTCTGTCATGTTTTAAATCTTATGTCTGCCATGGAAGATCTAATCACTCATTTTAATAATAGTTTCATTTTAGGTTAATAATTTGTTTTGTGATTTTATTGTTTTTTGAATAATTAATTTTTTTTAGTGCTAACCTTGATTTATTGCTTTTCTATTTTGTTTGTCTTGCTAGGGTCATCTTTTAAAATAACATTTTAATATATCCGTTTTGTTTCTTGTCTTGTCATCCAAAACATATACTCTTTTTGAAATTTCTGTTTTATAGGTTATGTGTGTGTTAGTTCATGTGGGGATGTGGTGTGTTGTGTAGGTGTTGTGTGTCTTGTACATCTCTCCACACGATACAGCTGTTTCACATGTGTTCCACACATTACACCGCGTAGTGTCATAAACTTAATCATTTTTTCATTTTTTTTATTTTTCAAGTTTTTTTGTTTTGAATTTAGATGTTCCTTTTGTTTTAATTTTGTGTACTAGGTTGTTGCTGTATGACATCTTTCCGGTGGGGTGTCTGCTGCATGGAGTTTGCTAGGGTGGTTGCGGCTTCGGCTCGGTGTTGCTGCGACTCACCGTTTCAGCCATCTCTGGTGAATTTCGTGTAGTGGAGTTCTGCTTGGTGGGATTGTCGTATAGTGACACATTCCTCATTCTAAGGTATGGTTTCAACTGATTTCTTCTCAAAAATTTTTCCTCTTAATAAATTGCAGGCAGTTTTTTTTTATTATTCACTTCACCTTTGCTGAATCGTAACTTTATTCATGTTATATTTTGTGTTAGGGGTCAAGCTTGCTTTTGCAGGTGCTAAATTATTTTTGAGTGTCTAAGGTATGGGACTTAGTCATTCACCTTTGGACGACCGTTTTCTTATTTTTTTTTAATTTTGTGTTGTCGCTGAATAAGCAGTTTAGAGATTTTTGTTTTCTTTTTTTTTTTTTTTGGCTCATATTTCTTTCATATTTGATCTGTATTTTCAATGTAAGTTTTGTTAAACTTTGATTAGGTATCTTCTATTTGGAAATTTTTTTAAATTTTATCATGATGTGTTGTATGAACTGCAGTACTCAGAGCGGTATCTTATGATCAGGATCTTAGTGACCAGTATCGGGAGTGTGACCTGTTGTATTTTGGCACCTCCCAGTTTTTTTTTTAAGCCGACGGGCATTTTGTTTGAGGTGTTGTCCCTCTTTGTTGTAGCATACGCTGGCTGTCCTGGGTACTTGTACCACCATTCTGCCCTGTCTTGTTTCTACAATTACACACTGAATTTTTTTGTCCTTTGGTATTTTGATCTTCGATTTCATTTACACATTAGCTTTGAGTTTTGTCTCTCGTAGGTATGAGAGCATCCTACGTTCAGCTAATTTATGATGATTCCGAGACAGAGTTTTATGTTTAGCTTACTTGAGCGAGCATTTAAAAAGATTTATTATGCAGGGGTGTATAGTCCCCATTTTGTTTTAATACTTGTATGAAGAGGTGTATATTCCTCATTGAGTATGGAGTTTATAAGGATAATATTTTGTTGTTTCTCAGTAAATATATAGGGGTTTTATGCTCGTGTCTGTGGTGTTTGTTTCTTCAGCAGTATAATGATTTAAGTTCTTGATTTCTATATCTAATACAGTCTTTGTAGTTTTGACATCATTAATTCTTATGTCTCTTTTTTTTGGTAAATTGAATTGTTTTTGATGGCAACTTAAAAAAAAAAATTAAGACGGTAGCGTCTGGTTTGAGGGAGGGAGTGTGTGCCATTGCAGCATTCAGCTGGGCGTACACTCGTTTTTGCTTAACTATTTGTGTGTTGTTTTTTTTGTTTCGGCAAACTGAACGCTGGTTTATTTTTTTTTAAGAATTTCTGTTATGGGGGTAATTTATTTGTAATTTTGTCTTTAAGTGAAGGTATGTTTTGTTCTAACCATTTGTATTGTATTTTATTATCACATAATTATTATCCAATTTAAGTGCATCAAGAATCAAAGAAAAGAACTCTGAACAAATTTAATTATTTTAAAGTTTAATTAATTATATTTTCGTCAAGGCAGTGTGCTATTCAGTTTTCGGAACTATTCTTTAAATTGTGCATTTGTAACTATGTTTGGCTAACTGTGTTATGCCATCTATGGTCACTTCCTTCTTCTTGGTGACCATCATGTGAAAAACTGTATTAATTTTCTGCTCTTTATTTATCCACCGCATCCATGCGGTAGTTTCAAGTTTGAGTAGCCACCTATTGGGTGAGTTTTCGCAGATTTCTCTGGAAATCATGCTGGACATTTATTTTTAAATATTTCACCATGTAATTAGTATTTTGAAATGTTTTTATAGCGGCCCACGAGTCATGGATCTGGAGTGCTTCCCTATGCCGGCCATGCTATGAACTACTTGTAACCCTTTGTTTGGAGTAGAGGATGTTCTCCTCTCTTTTCTGACGGCTACGGGATTCACTCACTCATGAATTCAGGAAAGTGATTCTTCGTTTTCATACTTCGCATGAAGCATGTGTTTGGCAATAAATGTGGACAACCTACCTAAATTCATTTTATAAATTTTTCATCGTTTGTTTTTTTATTTTGGTTTGGTAACATAAATTTATGAATTAAAGTAACGTTAATATTTATTTAATATCTTGGGGCCCCATAGTTTTTTTAATTTAAGTAACAAATGTAACAAGTAACAAATGTAACAAGTAACAAATGATATTCTATTTATTGTTTATGAAGATTTATAAATAACTAAGTAATACTGTAATACTCATAAAGTTTTTTTTTAATATATCAAATATAACTGATGGTCTGAAAATGAGTTAGTTTCTATTTTTAAATATTACCCCCAAGTTAATCTAAAAGAAAATATATTCTTATGTCTCTATAGTAATTTATACTAATCCTTTGGTTAATACATAATAACATAGTACAGTAAATGTAAACGATCCGACATATCTGAAACTTTCATGTGTTATAGTGTCCTTGGGTAACTTCCAATGCCACACATTGAGGTTATGTAGGATGCTATAGCAGATGAATACCTTTCAGTCAAAACAATATGTCACAATATTTTCTGTTTTGTATCATCGTTGGGTTCGTCTCTTGATCGCCGTGTTACCCTCATCGTTGTCAGCCGTTGTGTCAGTCTGTGCTACCACGGAAATATCTATGCGGTATTTGTATTTAACTTTAGAGATAGGCTGAATTTGACTTGTTTTCTGCGCGATTGCGTATTTGTGTTTTTATTCCATTGTTAAGGCTTCTCGATGACAAACGAATAACCAGAAATGACGTATGAAAAACAAAAGTGTGTGCATGGAGTCCACGCAAGACAGAAGTGAAACTGTTTGCTTATTATACCATTAGGTGTAGGAAACATAATTCTCTTTGACAGAGGTCGCAGGAAAAAAAATATATGCATGGATGCGAGCGCTAAATTATGCTACTGCGTAGTTATGCAGGCAACTTTGAAGCTTAATATAAAAACCTGTTACTACCTTGTTACGGGTAAAAATGTGTTGCATTACACCGCACAGAAGGAAGTGAGTTGCAGTTTGAAACAGACCAACCTTTCTTCAATTCGTACAGTCTGTTGGAATGAGGAAATGTCCTGGGTGAGTTGTGTACTTGACATTCAATAAATCTGAAACATTTTTTCCGGACAAACCAATTACGTTACTAAAAAAAAATTGGTTGTCTGTAAAGTCGGTTTACAGACGATAGTTTAACGTGATAACGTCATAACAAAACATTGATGAAATTATTGCATACTTTTATGAATAAAATTGAATCATTTTTTTTCAATTGTCACTATTTTGTTTAGATACAAAGGAGTGAAATAAAATTTACAATTTAATTGATATTTTACTTTTATTTGCACTCATTAATACAAATATGTTTATTAATTTAACGAAGAGATTATTTTAACTATAACATTTATACATTTTTGCTTTTTAACTTCTTCCAATCTGTGTTATTCTGTTAAGGATAGGACGATGATAGGAAAAGAAGTAAACGAATGGGAGTGTTTCAAGTTTAATGTGCCTCGAAAAAGTCAAATCGATGGTTGTTCCAATCGAGTGGAAGAGAGATAGATGCGGCGCAAACGTACAATGAGCGTAACGGGACACAGTATAACGGGACAATGTGCGATACGGGACACTTTTTCGTGTGTGCAACCGGCGTTCATCGATTTATTAGACGTTGTAACGTCAAAAAGGTCGTGAGAAATATGCTACAGTCTTGGAAAAATCAAAGCTTTTATCATTTCCGTGTACAAAAATTAATTTTGTTTAAATAAGTAAATTAAATGTCAGTTTAATATTATCTTATATTTTATTAAATAGGTATTTTTATTAGTTATAAAAAGATGTTAATCTTATATGAGGTTTTTTATATTTATTTTAGAAAAAATATTTTCATTGTAAATAAAATTAATAACGTTTTTTTTCTGTGGTTTAAAATCAATTTGTCAATATGATTTGGCATGATTCCACTTCCATTTTCAAAAAGTATTTATTGTTTCAAGAAAAAATATTTTGTAATATGGCGAAAAAAAATATTTCTGCATAAAACTGTAAAAATAACTTTTTATTTATAATGCATAAAAATTTTACATTTTTATTCACATTAAGGTTGTGAAGTGCAGAAATAAGAACATGAATTATTTTCTAAACGTTCCTGTTGGAAGTGTACAGATAAATATTTTAAAAACTTTTGTCTAGTGTATCTAAAAAATGTTTTGTTTTCATACAGGTGACACTAACTGGTTCCTGATCTATAACTGACAGAAAGTGGAAGTGCTGGAGAAGAAGATGATTCACATGCTTTCGAAGGTGACTGACAAAAGGCTTACGAAACATCCCAGATCCGTGAACCTCTAGAGATGTTAATATACATGCTCTCGAACATGACCGACAAAGTGGCCTTCGAACACATCCTTTATCTGGAAAGCTCTAGCAATAATAGTCGACATTCTTTCAATGAGAACGGACAAAGTGGCCTCCCAAAATCACATCCTACACCCGTGAAGCTATAGCGATGACAGTTGGCATGCTCTCCAAAGTGATGGACAAAGTAGCCTCCTAACACATAGTAGGTACGCGAAGCTCTAACAATGACAGTCGACCAACTCTTAAAGGTGTCGGACAAAGTGGCCTCAGAACACATTCTAGACCCCTTGAAGCTAAAGCCGTGATAATAGACACGCTCAAAAAGGTGATGGACAATGAGGACTCTGAACACATCTTAAACCCATGAAGCTCTATCGGTGATAGTATCAGTTCTCTCGAATGTGGACGGACAAAATGGCCCTCCGAACACATTCTGCACCATTGAAGCTACAGCGGTGACAGTACAGTAGTTAAGTTTTTTATATGTCTATCTAGGATGAGTCTTTGGGTTACTTATACACAATATTACAATTAATACTAATACTATGCAATTAAGTATGCATAAATGTAAATAATTAAAATTTGCATAGTGATACTCATTCACCTGACAACAAACATAATACACCATTTTTAAATACTTAGTATTATCACAAGTACAAAAACTAGAACATTATAGGCAAAAATATGAAAATTATTTAAATCAAGTATATTGGAGCTCTGGCTTTTTTTTTTTGATTCGGCTAATTTACTGTTTCTATAACCCTTGCACATACATTTAGGTTCATTATTATTGCCTTGTATATGAGAAAAACACAGAAGTTATGCTCCAGACAACTAAAGAATTTTAAAAGTTTCACTCACAAAAAATAATTAAATTGTCAAAATATCTGTATTATTTGAGTCAATAAGGTTTGTTTGACTACCTCACGGATAGTATCTCTGGGTAGATATATGTAGGTACAATTTCTCGATTCAGAACACTGGTTTAACAGAGTAACAGGCAATTTACCTAACGGCGATTTGCCTAACGGCGTTTTGCCTAACGGCGATTTGCCTTACGGCGTTTTGCCTAACGGTGATTTTCCTAACGGCGTTTTCCTTAACGGAGTTCTGCCTGACGGCGATTTGCCTAACGGCGTTTTGCCTAACGGCCTAAAATGTTACTATGATGACAAAACCTCGTTTGGCCTAACGGCGAATTGCCTAATGGCATTTTGCTAATGGCGAATTGCCTAACAGCGTTTTGCCTAACCTAACCTAACCTAACCTAACCTAGACTAACCTAACCTAAGCCAACCTAACCTAACCTAACCTAAGCTAACCTAACCTAACCTAAGCTAATCTAACCTAACCTAACCTAACCTAACCTAACCAAAGCTAACCTAACCTAACCTTACCTAACCTAACGGTGTTTTGCCTATCAGTGGTTTGCCTAACGGCGATTTGCCGAACGGCGTTTTGCCTAACGGCGTTTTGCCTAACGGCGTTTTTCCTAACGGCGATTTGCCTAACGGCGTTTTGCCTAACGGCATTTTGCCTAAAATTAGGCTAAACGCCTTTAGGCAAAATGACACATGCCCGTTTAACAAATCGCGTAGGACTGAGTTTGATCTGATTTTTAAGTATTTAATTTCACACTGAGAGTCCAAACCACATAGTACTTTAGCAGGAAAAAAAAAATAATGTTCATACATTAGGTAAATGTTTTTCCAGAGCTATTCAAATTAACCCTAGATTAAGTGGCGTCAGTACACAACTGATGTTAAAAAGAGAATCTGAACCTTGCCTAGCCTTTCAAATACTCACCCTCTTCACTTTGCTGTCCTTATAGGTCAACCTCCCCGTTTGTATATCCCTCAGTATCCAGCTTTGAAAATGTCTCGCAGCCCTTCGAAATGTCGCGCCATCAGAGTCGACTCGTGACACGAAGCTCCAAGAACAATGGCGTTCTATTTACGCCACTTCACGCAGATGGGGTTCTGGAAACTTACCGAAACCTTGATGGGGAACAAGAGGTGCTGCGTTAATCCGAATACCATGCAGCGGGGTGACGGACGCTCACCTGTCCGGGAGGCGGGGCTTCCCCTGCACCCTCCTCCCTCCCGCTGGCCAGGGCATCGTGGCAACTGGCCTGCCTCGTTGTCTCGCCTCTAGTAGCCTCGAAACAATCTATAATCACACTCAGATGCACTGTCTTGTGTTTTGTAAATGGAAAAGTAATATTCATGTAAGATTACAGATATTTAAAAATTGTAACATTTACATGGAAACAACGGCATCAATACAAAAAAGTGTTCGCTGTAACACTAGGTCCGGATTCTTGCCCGGGTTTTTATGCTTTGTGTTGTCCCAGTACCTTGAATAGTAAACCGTTTTCTGAATACCTTTCCAATATTAAATGCGAAAATTAATAAGCATAATTAAACAAAAAATATAAAGTCCAATGATTGAAAATTAGATTATCTTTTCCATGAAAAAAAATGCTTTTATGAAAAAGCAATTAAGATGTAAAATAATGCACCTATTTTCGTAAGAAATACTCAGTTTTATCACGAAAAACGTACTTCATATATCCAACAAAATTAATAGCCATGTGTTGTGTAAAGTTTCAATGTATTTCATGTGGCTTTACAAGCTATTTCTCGAGAAATGGTGTGATGTAATTATATGAAATATTTTTTTAAATTACAGAATATTTTTTTCTGAATAATGAATTATTTTTCTTAAATTGCGAACTCAATATTTAAACTTCCACGCTTATTTTAAGTTAACATAATGAGAGAAAAGTTTTCTTGACACTTGCTAGAACTTTTGAGGCAGTTATGAACCGAATGAAACAGTCTTTTGAAATTAAGTATTAAAACAACAACTGACTGGCGCAATTCTATTGTTATTTAATTTATGTTTGTTGTATTGTAAGTAACGTCCACAGCGTGCCATTTAAGACGTTATCAATACTCTACATGTCATAGGGAAATTCTGAAATAGATACGTCACGGCCCACAGTAAGGATCGATCCCAGTATGTGCGTGGATTGATTTGGGAGAAAACACAGACAACTGAAATCATTTCGATGGATCCGTATTCGATCTTGGGTCCTCCTGGTTAAGAGTCCATAGTTTTAACGGTAACGCCAGTCTTTCGGCGAGGATAGAAGAAACCAGTAAACAAATGTCCTTGGCCAGTCTGCGCTTAGGCCGTGACAGAATTCTAATACACACTTCGAGTGCTTTTTCGACCCCGCAAACTTTACTTGTCGTTGTAGTGTACCTAAGCATTTCGCAGACGTATTTGATTTTCGTCACCTACAAATGGCATTTCTTTACTTAACAAATTGTTAAAACTAATTCAAATTATAGAATTAATTTAATCCAAGAATTTTTTAACTGAAGTTAGTAAAATTTAATTGTCTATTTATGAAATTAATTTAAGTTTCTACCGTTGTTTTTTTTTCATAAATCAAGATGGTAATATTAAAATTTAGTAGTTTCAATTTATTTTTAAACCTGAAATAAAATTTATTATTAAATATGTATTTACGGGTAAATACGAACTCAAAATTATTTTAAAAGTCTTCTAGTCTCCATAGGTTTCTCTCGTGTGTATACTACAAATCTCTTTTCAAAATAGCGACGCTTCTCTACCTGAAAAAATGACACACAAACACATCTTCGTTTACTCGCTAACTTGAATGCTTGAATTCCAGTTTGAACAGCCATCGTTATGTCCCTTCCCGGGACAACGACGTGTACCTAAAACTATAATTCATCCGAATTCGGTCACGTCCTAAGAGCGAAATGAACTTACGGAAATTTTCTCTACCTGACTATCAACCTGCTGAATCAAGAATAAAAAAAATCACATTTATTCCGAGACGCATTCCCAGAACCATCTCACAGTGGTTTCGTGAACTGCCTGAAAGAATTAATATAAAGTTGGAAAATGTACTCCCATCCATTTAGTTTTAATATACGTAATATATATATATATAGTTATAACAGTAATATACACATTGAGCTTAATACTTGCTTTGAAATAACTCCCATAATGCTTATAATTTGCATGCTTGCGTGAACACGATTAAAGTTAAGTACTACAATTTCTCGTTTGCGTGTATTTTGTTTTCATACCATGCCTAAGGTTGAGATTTTCAAGGCTATGAACAGCTTATTCTCGTATATGAATTTTTACACGGCAAATATCTCAAAACATTGACATACAACCTTTAGAATAAAGTTTCTTTATCGCAAGCAAAATATTGCGTTTTCCTTTAGCATCCACCTGCTTGAAAACGTTTCTTAATTCACATAAAACAATTCACGAATTTTTTTTTTGTAGGTACTTTAGAGAATTTGTAACTCAATGGTCGATTAATTTATGAATCACGGTTTTTATAAATTTTAAAATGCACATTTGTTAAAATAATTGTGCTCTTAAATAAAACTGTTATTACACGTTTTATTTTTTTAAACCTAAGTCCAGCATTTCAATTAAACACTGCATAGGTGCAGCACTCACACTAATTGTACATTGCTAGGGTGATCAATTTTTGTACATATTTAGTAGAAATGTCTGTTTAAAGGTTGCCAAAATATTTTGTTTATTAATTCTAAAAAAGTTAAAACAAAACCCGTTGTATGTGGTTACAATACAAATGGTTCTTCTGAATGAGTATATTTTTAACAGCGTCCAATTATTATAAACGGGATTTGCAGACGTGAGTTTAAAAAATGCGAGTGATTCTGTCAGTACTTTCCAGTTACGTGTAAGCATCTCACCTTGGTAACGAGCAAATTCACGTGTTCTTATGTTGTTCATGTGGCAAATAAACTTATAATACGAAACTCAGACACAAAATTTAAAGTAGAATTCTTTTTTTTTTTAAATGCCTAGCTTTATTTATATGTACACATCCTAAATAAAATATGCGCTTTTAACCTACCAAAATTTCTAGCACTTATCACACACGTACTTCTGCACCCGCCGCTAGAATTCGTTGCCTGAATCGTAAACTCACTTGCCAACATCACGCGCAAACGGATATTTTAAACCTTTAGAAACGGCTCCTATAAATGCGAAAAATTACTTCAAAAATCCTAAACCATGACTTTGGACCTGATTTTCGACAAGGAATTATACTAAAATGCTTCCTATCTTGTTAAAATACACTTAATATACATTTAATATTATAAAGTTACCGCACACGTTATAAGTTATACTTATATGGCATTACTTTAATATTAACCTAAAACATTTGAAACACCTATTACAACACTAAGTATATGTTTGTAAATTTGTTCTTGTTTAACTAACTGAAATCAGTCTGTTAATAATTCCTACAAACTAGCATTGATCTTATTGAGCTGATTTATTATAATTACTTAACATTTTATTAAAATTTTATTAAAAAAAGTAAAATAATTCCAGGGACGAGGTTCGAACCACGTCAAAAATCCACTACTGAAGGTTACAAGCGTGTGCTCTACCGACGAGCTACCAAATACATTATTATTTTGCAAGGGGAATATGTGTTATAATATTTGTAATGCCAGTTTTCTTACTATTTTATGACATGTAATTCATTTTTACTATGGCTTTTTTAGTGAACTAAATATATTCCAGGGTATTTTCACAATCATAAATTTTCATTTGGTACACCAAAACATTTGGCGTGTTCCTTAATGTTAACGTAAGGACTTAATACGTGTCTATGTTGCTACACGTGGGTCTGCTATATTGACAACTTCGGCATCGGGGTTAAATCACTCCTTCCAAATGACTTATACCGAGAGCTAAGATTATTTACGTCAAAATTTTAAAATGATTTCCTGGTGGCATTACAACGAAATATAAGGGTGTCTGGATCCCAAATTATTTCCTTGTAAAAATTTCAGTAGTTAGTTTTCACTAAGTGTAAATTGTTGGGATAATAAGGGGTCTGTTTCGTGATGACTAGTGGTAAATTTAGATCATATAAGGTTCATATATAGACTGCGGATTTAATTTGCGCAGACGAAATTGCTCGTGCACAACTCTGAAATTAAATAATGACCTTGTCATTCAAACTAGCACAAAATGCACGTTGGCTCCAATGTGAGAAGAATCGGACTGGTTTAGTTTCAGCCCAGACAACCGAATCACGGATATAAGGAAACTAATTTGCAGCACAACTGTTTTCTTTGAGGTCAATCACACGAAATGTAAATTAATTTCAACCATCCCACTTTAACATGAACATCTGAATAGTAAGTAACGATGAGGTAACATTCGTGAAATCTATCTAGAAATAAAATAACTAAGGTACTTCAGTCGAACGGAATTAATGAGTTTATAAACATCAGTATTAGTACATTAATAAAATAAATTATAAATACTTTATTAAATTTAATAGCCCACAAACAAAAGTTAATTGCTCATGCTTAAACTAATTCTCATCTCGTACGCAAATGGTAGCTTCCAATAATAAAAAAGTTATTTTTTATATTAAAAAACGACAATTTTAAATACAAATTGAGTGGTTTTATAAAGAGTATTCATGAATATTTTACATGGTTACTTTTAAAAAGTTTTGTAACCTGCCCTACGACAAATTCCGTCTGTTGATATATTTTTCTCCAGCTGCTACTGAGCGTACACGAGAGTGGTTGCGGTTTAGTGGAATTTGGCGGCAATGGCTCAGGTTTAACCTACGTTTGTTTCTATCCAATCTTTTTATCTTTTTTTTATATATATATATATAATGAAAATGGTCTTCGTTTGAGGCTCAATCACGCCTAAACCACTGATCGTATCGACATGAAACTACCACCATTCGATGCGAAATTTTTCCTAGATGGTTTATGGCTATTTATTTTTTGAATTCTAACGTTCCTTCATTTTTTTATTGCTGTTTTACTTTTATGAACATTTATCCCGCTAATAAAAACAAAAGACAAGCGTTTTCTCTTGATTCTTTTGTTTTCATGGATTTCAACGGAGTTTACTAAACGGATTATGTTCTTTTACATTCAGCTAAGAATCTACTTACAAAATTCCACGCATCCACCCACC
The DNA here is from genome assembly GCF_032445375.1 of Bacillus rossius redtenbacheri. Classification (NCBI taxonomy): domain Eukaryota; kingdom Metazoa; phylum Arthropoda; class Insecta; order Phasmatodea; family Bacillidae; genus Bacillus; species Bacillus rossius. The sequence continues at coordinate 69,013,257 of NC_086333.1, read as the reverse complement.
AACTCCCACGCACCCCTGCACACCCACTCTCAACTTATATGAAATGTATTCTTTGTTTTGTTTCTCATTTCTCAACTATTCAATCACAATGTGCCACAGCGAAGCGTGGCAGGGTACAGCTAGTTTGCTTATAATTTAATAATTGACTATACATTGTCCTACGGAGACTATTAAAATATCTTGGGGCTGACGTTTGCGCTACAGGCCCCGGTACTCTTCAGAATATAACTATGCCGGGACCCTTCGAAGGTCGAAGGTCAGACTTCGAGGCTTGATTCAGACTATCTCGACATTGTCCGGGGGCACCGAACAGGCCTCCACGCGAGACAATGACTTTAAACATAGCATGAATCGATTTATATATTTAACAATAATAATGAAACATTAAACAAATTAAGGAAACGGGTGCTTAACAGTTGATATAACTGACATTTTTGCATGTTGACTAAAAACAAAATTACTTTATGTTTATTTCTATAAAACTTGGTAAATAAACTGCAACGATTGATTTTTAGGTCACTTCCAATCAGATTACCACTCACTGACCAAATATTATTTATTATTTAAACCAGTCTTTTTTAATTCTGAGATGTTTCAAGAAGCCTGGTCATTTTTAACGGTAACCAAAGAAATAACATTGAAATAGGACGCTAGAAAGTTACACTTTTGTCAATTTAATTTATATGGGTAGTAACTTGTTTTGATTTGGCCAATTTTTAGATTTTATAAAATATTTTTAAAGTACATTATTTTTTATAATAAAACGTTCAGACCTTGAAAATCTTTCTCCTAATCGCAGCAACCTGACTGGACGTGTGCCAATGATAATTTATGTAAATTTGTCCACAGTAACGAGCAGGAGTTTTTCCTTTATGTTGTTGGAATGAACAGGCAAAACGAGAACTCTTTGAGTTCCTTAATATGCGTGCATTAGGTTTTTTGTGTTCAGAAAATAAATGGGTTTTGTGTTAAACTTACTGAAGATGTGAAGCTTGATTTTGGTGATCTATTATTTAAAATAATTTACAGGACTTTGGTGTATGCAAAAAAAATTATTGTAATACTTTTAAATTATTTCACTGCTTGATAAAGTTATCTCATTGAAATGATTTCAGTTAGGGCCTATAAATTTCAATTGTTGGAATTAGATAAGATTGGTATATGAAATTAAACTGTACAGCACAAAATGCTTAACAAACAATGACAAAAAATACTTATGAATACTGTATTTTAATAATCTTTTTTTCCAAATACACAGTACTGTACCTATTCTACAAATCTCACATTACTTAAAAAAATAACAAACCAATAAGATTTAAGAATGAAAACCTGAAATGCAGAAATTCAGTACCCATAACACTGCAAGACTGTTGATAAAGTTACAACAATAATATTGGTTGAATGCATATTCCTGCAACATATCCAGTAATGTTTAATTTACAATACATTCATGTGTAATACACATCATTAATGATAAATTGGAACAAACTATTATGTGTATTCTTTTAAATTTCAATGAACATATAAATAAAGGATAAATGTTGCGTGTCCTAGAACAAAATGTTATAGAATTTTTAATAAATTACTCCCGCACAGTTATAATACATTTTGGAAAATTCTTTCCAAGTATTGCCCTTTTTTTAAATGTTTTACTGTGTTGTACTTTGTATTTTTTTTTTTTTTTAGTACTCGTCTTGGGATATTTAAATGATAACACTATTATCGTGATTTTTTTCATACAAGAAAACTATTGTGCTGTAGAGTGATGATAATGATAAGTAAAGAGATGGGAATTGTACCTTTGAAGGAATGAGTGTATTATAAAAATGTGAGCACCCCGAAAAAACCAACTGGTCTACAGTAACATCTTTCATATTGCCAACGTGTTTTAACTTTAGGTTTCGGAATTGAACCCGAATCTGTTCGGCTTCTTCCTACCGAAGTGAAATGGTAATAACGAAGCAGGCCTACACGTTCGTCGGCGATAAAATAATATAAATTTCTATGTAATATAAAGCGATCTTTTCGGCTACAACATATATATATATATATATATATTTTTTTTTTGGTCCTTTGGAGCGTTGTCAGTAATATCAGACACCTTGTTACGAGGCGCAGTGGGAAAAGTATAATTCCAAGGTGAGTCACCTTGAAGGCGTGAGACGAAAGTAACTCCGTAATAAAGCCAGTAAAATGTAATTACTCTTTCTGCATTCGCGCGGGAATTCACGAGCGAGAAATTGGCAACAGTTGTGATTTCACAAACGGAAGGTAAAGCAAGACCAGAGAAAAATGGAGCACGTTTTTTACTAAGAGCTATAGAAAGATCCACAATTATTAGCATATTCTCCAAATTTATTGCGTAGCACAGGACTTGAATCACATACACATCAGTAGTATATAAATGGGCGTCCGAGCGCAGGTTCAAGGCTGGAGGTTTAAGGGTGGGTTCAATGACCGACCAACATGACGTCACGGCGGCCATCTTTAATAACCTTTACCTTTGAGCTTGACCTTGAAAATTTGCCAAAAATGATTCAAAAATTTGCAAAAATTGCAAAAAATTCGACATAACATCAAGTTTCTAGGAAAATAATCCCTACAAAATTCTTTAAAAACCCAAAACTAATAAATTAAATATTTTAAACCCGCAAAAAATATGTAAAATTTGAAATTTGAAATGTCTCAAAATATTTTTGCATATCAAAAAACGCAAATTCCTAAAAGTGGCTTAAATTCATTATCGACAAGCCGCCTTCAGCCTATGAACTCATGACCTTTACAATAAGGATGCCATGGCTGCCATTTTGGATGTCGTCACGTCTGCCATCATAAAATTTCGTCTTTTTTAAGTTAAAAATTTAGGAAAAAATTCATTTAATTAAATTTTAATAAAAATGTTTTTATGTCATTGAGTTCTCGGTCGAATCTGGTGAGGTCATTCACTTAATTGTGATGAATCCTACCAGCAGACCCACCTCCCACCACTAATGCCAAGGCAGATATTGCATCGGCCAGTATGACGTCAAGGCGGCCATCTCGTTTTCGTCTGCTTAGGGCCTCCATTTTGGATCTGACGTATTGTTTTCGTCTGCTAGAGGGCGCTGCCACCATATTAGTTTAATTTTTGTCCGCTAGAGTGCAAAAATTTATTTATTAACAGACAGTCAACTGTTACAATATCCGCCACCTTGTCAGCCGTCTTGGTCGCCATTTTGAAAATCTGCAATTATTGACCTATAAGTTCGGGAAAAATTGCAAAAAAAATTAAAAAAATGTCTTGTTAAAGAAATTATTAATTCTATCGATTCCTGTCCTCGGTTAGATCTCTTAACGAAGCAAAAAATGACAATTTTAGATTAAAAAACACTATATTTAATTAAAAAATTTTTGAAAAATCTTAAATTCTCCATCTACTAGCCTTCAGTAAGTTAATGATGACATAATGGCCACCATCTTGAAAATATGTAATTCTTATCCATTTTCGAAGAAAATTCCAAAAATCATCAAAACAATCAGCAATAAATTTACTGATTGATTCGAAAGATTCCTGTCTACAGTTTGATACCAGCTGGCACAGAGTTAATAATTTTGATTAATTATATATTAAGCAGTCTAAGATCTGGGATACAATAACTAAAAAAATGTCAATATTACATTAAACAGCAGGAAAGAAGAGTTAGAACACACCAAGTGCCAATAACTCATGAGTAGAGACCCGACAAATTCGCGGGTTAAATGACCTCCAGAATAGACTCCAATATCTTCTACACACTCGGGCAAATGCCAACTGTTCATTGGCTGCTGACTTGTGAGTCGTCTCGACTGGGTGGCCTGTGATTCGACACTTCTATGAGTGAGGTTCTCTAATTTGCCCTCAGTCCTCCAGATTAACAGTGAACCAATGACAGAAGCAGCATCAAGGTATAATTATTTGAATTTTAGCATAACACGAAATGAACCCGCGAATTTCACGGGTCTCTACTCATGAGTAGAGACATGCAAAATTTGCGAATTCATTTCTTGATAGACTAGCATCAAAACAACTATACCTTCGTACCGCTTCTGCGATTGGCCCACTTTTTATCCGGGGAACTGTGAACCAATGGGAAACACTAAACCAAGAAAGTGCCGAATTACGGACAGCCTAGTTGAGACGTCTCACGCGTCAGTAGCCAATGAACAGGTGTCATTTCCGCGAGTATTTAAAGGACTGTGGAGTCTATCCTAGAGGTCAATGAATCCACGAATTTTGCAGGTCTCTACTCATGAGTTAATAGAGAACGTGTTCGATACCCTCTCGCTTCACGTAGAAAATATCTTCCAATACTTGCGAATTTAAAAGTAATCGCAATTCGACTAGTCAAAGTACATGAATTCAAACACGTTTACTAAAAATTTAAAAAAAATATATCAAGGCTAGAAGCAGGCGCTTATCGAACAAGGCCCGTCTATCGTGGCGTTAGAGACTTTGACCTTGTTAGGGGGGGTGGGAGAGAGAGATTCACAAGCTTGCAGAAGCGTCGGGTTAACCGTCCATCTGCTCGCACGAGGCAAGCAGGTTGTCACTTCCCGGCCATCATGCTAATACGTAAAAACATGGTTGAAATCATAACTCAGTACATGAAAAGTACTTTATTGGAATCGCTTCAGAGTACGAAAAATGGAACGAGAATAGAACACCAACCTACCAAGGTAATATTAGATTCCCGAAAAAAATTTTGGTAGTACGTATACCAGAGTCTAACACAGGTCATATGCCACAAAAAAAGGCATCTTCACGAATAATAATAAACAAAAAATCTTCATACATGCCAAGCATCTCCGAACCATGCAGTAATTTTCGTCGATACTCGGCGTTGAAGTTTAGGCCTTAAAACCAGGTGTCTTCGAACCAAGAGGCCAGGTCATGGCCTTACTACAGTATTGTCGATGTCAATTCTTCAAAAAGGAAGCACATTCTAAAAAAGGATGCATATTTGTAAGCACATAAAAAAGAAACACATTTGAAAACACATAAAAAATGAAGCACATTTGGGAGTACATTTACAATAGAAAGCACATTTAGAAACACGTTCAAAAAAGGAAGAACATTTGGAAGCACAAACACCAAAAAAGAAAGCACATTTTAAAGCATATTAAAAAAGGTAAGCACATTTGGAAGCAAAATTAACGAAAAGGAAGCACATTTGGAAGCACATTAAAAAAAGTAAGCACGTGTTGAAGCACATTCAAAAAGTAAATTGAATACACGAAATAGTAATGGCTCTAGCTACAGATACCGATACACAGGGCCGGATCTAGGAGATTCGTTAGGGAGGGCAAAGCTTAATTTGCCGCCCCCTCCTTACCAACATTATAAAATACCCTTTTTCGTTAGAAGCGGCGGTTGAAATGATACCATTCACTTATACATAGTTGAGAACTTTTATTTATCAAGTACACTAATTGGAAAACTAATACAATTACATTTTTATTATAATGAAAAAGACTGTTATCAAACTATTGTTTATTGTTTGCACAACAGTGAAAATTAATGTCTTACCAATAAGTTTATTGAGTACTAAAATTACATAAGGAACATGTTATTCTGAATTAAGAATAATATTGTATTAATAACCATACAAAGAAATTCAATTCAAAATTTAATTTTTTGAGCATGATTAGCTGCAAAATTGTTAATAATATCATCGAAATTTATTAAAGCAGCTCGTTTGTGTTCAATAGATATAATACTTGGATTTGTTAATCTCTGCTGGCCCATCGTGCTTCTCACTAGCTTTTAATAAGTTTAAGTTTACTAAAACTTCTTTCACCTAACGCAATTGTAACTGGAAGGGTGAGAAACATTTTCAGAGCAGTACTAATGGTAGAATGTGCCTCTTCCAGTTTATTTTTGTAGATAAGGCTCAACATTGTTGATGATGTAGCATATTTTAATTCATAGTCTACTGTTAATGCATGGTGCTTAAAACTTTCAATTTCAAATACGAATTCTTCTTTCTTAAGATCGGCACTGTGTTTCCTAATTCTGCTGCTTTGACTTTTAAATCTTCTACTTCCATTTTATGAATTTGAACACCACTTAAAAATCCAAACATATTGTTAATGTTCTCCAAAGCCTTAAACCAGTTACTCAATTTCATAATTAATCTGTCAATAACTTCCAATATTACTTGATGTCAGTTTTTGACGTGACAACGTCTAATAAATCGATGAACGCCGGCTGCACGCACGAAAAAGTGTCCCACTACGGATGTCCCACTACGGATGTGTTCTGTTTGCTCATTGTACGCATGCGTGGCATTTCTCTTCATGCTCATTGTAGGGCCTAAGCATGCGTGGCATCTCTCTTCCACTCGATTGGAACAACAATCGATTTGACTTTTCAATCATATTTTCGTCGTTTGAATTATTATTATTATTATGTAATTTAACGATCGTCCACCGATTTTCAGCACAATCGGTACGGTTATTTAAAAGTAATGTTGAAAATTCAAATACGTTTTGAACCAACAATGGTGTTTTACAGTTACACATAATAATTCAAATTACACCCGGGATCTTTTGCACAATGTTTTAAAAAATATTGTTACACATTATAAATAAGTTTGGTGTATTTGGGATGCGTATTTGTTATAAAATCGTGTTAATGTTATACACCTACCGTGAACAAAGTTTTTATAAATATATACATATGACATTTGAAACTACATTACCTTAGTATGGCCTCGTGGGCATGTGGTTAGCGTACCTAAATCTTAAGCTAAAGATTGTCAGTTCGAAACCCGGCAGCTGCGAATTTTCTTTTGTACTTGTAAAAATAAATATGGCACACGCAACATTTCAAAAGTCGTAAATATATTTGAATTAATGAATTCAAAAAAAGTAAATTTATTAATTCAATTGCACATTTAATTTCACTCCTTTGTATCCATACAAAATAGTGATAATTCAATTAAAATGATTCAATTTTATTAATAAAAGTATGCAGAGGTAGATTTTATCATGCAAAAGATTGAAAAATTTAAAAAAAATTATTCCTCAAAGAATATAATATTTTTAATGCCTAAATGGTTTGGTTGCAAAAACCAATAACGGCTCAGTCTCAGGCCGAATATGATATTTCCTTTTCTTCTGGATCAATCATTTCATCAATGTTTTGTTATGACGTTGTCACGTTAAACTATCGTCCGTAAACCGACTACAGACAACCAATTTTTTTTTTGGACATACGCCATTGCTAAGCACTTTTTCGGTAGAAGAAAACCAAAAAAATAAAATAAATAAATAAATAAGTAAAAATAACCAAAAGACAAAAAGCACAAATTAAGCAAAAAATTGCTGTTGTCAACAGGAAGGATATAAACACCACAAAATATTCCGTAACAGGAATATGGTCAACAAACAAAGAAAAACAAAGAAAAATGTACTAAGAGAACGAAAAAACCCCACAAATTATGACGACACAAAAATTTTGAACCCAAAAAAATTCAGCACAATGGTTTAAACGAGACAAAAACACGACAAAACGAAAAGACGAAACAAACACAATAGTTTTCCAAAACAGAATAGAACGATAAAAAGCCCACAAATGATGACAGCACAAAAATATTGAACCCAAAAAAATTCAGCACAACAGTTGAAACGAGACAATAACACGACAAAACGAAAAGACGAAACAAACACAATAGTTTTTTTTAAAACAGAAACAAGCGACGTTTCGGAAACTGCTATCTGCTCCCGTCCACAGGCAGAGACGCACATGGTACGAAAACACAGGTGCGACTGAGTAGGGGCTGGAAAAATGAGGGTATTTATCAGAGAAAGGGCTACATCTTGCTCAGCCAAGTGATCACCCGCGCAACGGGTCCTTGAGATACCAGCTCTCATCGCAGTGGTTTTACTCACTCCAGACCACGAATTATGGTAATACTTGTTTCTTAGAGTGAAGTTAAGTAACGCATTTGAAGTACAAATATATTTACAAATTATGCATAATCAAGTTAAATAGAATTTCTTAATTTCTTGGCTAACTTATTGGTTGCGATATGTACACTTTCAAAACTTTTTTTAATGACTAGTTTCATTTTGTTTCAGTGAACCACTTTTCATATTTTGCCGCCCCCTGATATTTGCCGCCCGGGGCACATGCCCCCCATGCCCCCCCTTAGTTCCGGCCCTGCCGATACATTTGTGAATACCGAAGTAATGTTTTATTGCAGTTTATTTCTTGAATTGATCATTAAAAACGTCTTACATGAGCTTTTAAACCAATTTTTTTACGTTCAAATATCTTTATTTGTAAGTCATAAATAAATAATGGATATACCTTCGCCATTGAAAAACATATATATTTTGTAAAAATTCCAAATTAAAAGCTAATTAAGTTTTTTATGATTCTCATAAAAATCATTAAAAGCAGTCTTGCACAATAAGCATTTCATACATGGGAAATCAACGAGAGAAATAAAAATTTCCCAAGAGAAAAAAATTCGAAATAAATTAAACATTTTATCTGACAGTTCTGACGTTTTTTGCAGTAAATCATTTAATGTTTGTTGCAAAAATTAAAATCAGTATGTAAGTAATAAAACCAGAATATGACTGTAATTTTTTTTTTCAAAATTTGTGAAAATGAATTCATGTTAAAAAATAAAAGAAAACAATACGAACAAGTGACAACGACAACACGAAAACTAAAACAAATAAGAGCAAGATATTTGGAGAAACCTAGCTAATGCATAGCCAAGCTATTGAGAAAAAGTTAAGGGGTTAATGTTTGCAAACGTATGTCATAATAATTGAAGATAAACGGACAACTTTCACCTCTTTCCTTTTCTTTATGGGTAACGGAACTTTTATTGCTACTAGAAGTTTAATTGTGATCCCTGTGCGATTTTTATTAGCTGCAAGATGTCGTTTATATAATTGTTCCCGAAGTTTTCATTTAAATATACTGAACGAACTCCCACTATTAACCTTAATGCATCTACAGGTTGTGTTTTGCTGACTGATTTTTTTGCTGACATTTGTATCATGCACACACACTCCACAGACTAAACGAACCAACCATATACCATGTTTCACCCACTACTCAGACTAATATATCTATACCTTCAGAAGCAACACAAGATGTTCTGTTCTAAAGCTGCGTCTAATACACAGAGTTAGTTCTAAACTTTTCTTGTTATTTCTATTCATTGAGGAATTTTCCCGTTAATAATTTGCATAGCAAGGTATCATTAAATGTAACAGAGCTATAGCGATAACATTACAGTGTAGGTCTCCCCATAATAATAACGACAAGAAAATTTTATTTCCCAACTCGGTACGAGATGCCAAGGCCTAGAAAGAGGTAGTGGAGGTTGTCTGGATACTGCATTCCGCAAATTGCAACAAGATTGCCTGCCGCTTACCTCGGCCGACAGTTTCACGAACCAGTGATTCCTGGTTGTAATATTTTTAGACATCGGTACGTCTTGACCACGTGACCAGACGGTTATCCTTGATGCACAGCGCAATCCTACATATAGTTACCCTAATCACTGACTCACTTACTCTGTAACGCCAAAGAGATATGTGCGTGTGCCCTGTAGACAAGCGTATCATGAAGCACAAATATTAGCCTAATCCATTGAGATGCGTATAAAATAAAATAAAATGGAAGTGTAAAAATAGAGTAAAAATTGAAATACAGCTACATAAGTGTAAAACGTCTTAGTTATTAAATTAAACTACTTTTATAATCATCCGTTTTCAAAAGGTGCCTTAGGCACCTTACGAATAACTATGTTTATAATTACTAAAAGAAGCACATATCTCAGAAAGTTAAGCTCCAAATGTTCATTTTCTTAAATTTAAATATTTGTCACTGGAAATATTCTGATATTATGAATTTTGTACTGATGCCCTTTAAAAAATCTTTGTTTTTTAATATGCTTATATACTGTTACGATTTACCGCGGGTTCGTAAAGGATAGCCCAATTAAAGATTTTTATCACACACACAGTTTTATGTATTACCACTACTTGTCACTTACAAATAATCTTCTAAAATAGCAGATAATTAATTACACGTAAAAAAATTTCAAATCCCCAGTCACTCGTTTCACACAACTCGCTGGGCCGCACTACCGGCGCAACTCTCGCCGCAGCACCCCTCGTGGGTCTCCGCCGCGGGACTCCGTCGTCGCACTCCGCCGCCGCCGTCCTTCGCCGCCGCCGTCACACCCTTCGCCGAGATCCCACACGACGACTCGCTCGCAACTTCACTCGGGACTCTGCCGCGCCCGCGACTCTATCGCCCGGATCCACCGACTCCACTGAACTCACTCACTCCCTGCCCTGGAACCTTCGTCCAAGGACTTCGCCACTCTGCCGCACCCGCGGCACTATCGCCCGGAAACTCCGCCGCGGGAGAACTCCCGACTCCACTCACTCACTCAGACTCTGACTCGAAGGCCGGCCCTACCTCCTTATATAGCCTTGTGTTCCCATCCAGAACAATCGGGAATGTCTCCGAGATATGGTGCGACCTTCGCCGTCGAAATGCCCAGAATCGCGTCGTGAGTCCTGTCGAAGGACGCGGCGGCTGCTCAAAGAACGCTGATAAACGCAACAAGCATCGGGTTCCCATAAAACGCGCCGATAAACATGTCTGAGTCCTTTTATGCCGCAGTGCGGCCTCTTTTACGTAACTCAATCTGAGGCAGGTGCGCGCAGCGAAGGTCAGGATGTCGCGAGATAGTATGACACGAGATACCAGGGAGAGGATGCGGGTGGAAGGGGGCGCAGACAGGCCTAACGAGCGCGGCGACGCCAAGCACTGCAGCCAAGCGCAATCGCAACAATACTTTAGGTTTATAATAGCTTTGGTATTTTTTGTCTTTTACGTTTGCATGCCCAAACGTGTTTTTCGGCAGATTTAATTTTGTAGTTACGCCCTTTTGAATTGTTATATTATATTCTTTTTTGGGTCACTTATTTATTGGTAAATAGCACAGATATACTTAAAATGTAAGTATAAATTTTTTGTCAAAACTTTATTTTTCATTACATAGGCTACTTATGGGAAATATTTTTCATATGCACAAAGTAGCCGGGAGGCTACTGATTATTCGGGAGGGGCAGGTAGGCCATGCTAGAATAAACAATAGGTCTACTGTTGCACACTATTTATTTGCACCATCGAGTGCGCTAAGAAATTTACGTGTGTCTACAGTGCACAACAGCCTACTCGTACTAAGAGGCAGACTGAAACTGTCTCTTCTTTCCTCCTCGCCAGCCTGCTAACCCGCACGGAGGAGGGGTGATAATGCCCTTGGCATCCGGGCTAACGGGACTCCTGGAGGGTGCGCGCTGCCTTCAGGCCCAGGGGTGTACAAACACCGACGGGACAGCCGGTTCTGATAGCCGCATGGTGAGCGTATCGCGGTAGATGTCTTCCCGATGTACCACCACAGTACCCCCGTGCCAGTGACTTCCGCACAAGTTACGAGAAACCACCTTGGAGGCGGTTAGGAAAGCGGACTTGGCGGCTGGATCGACGTGTTGCAGTTTGGGGAGGAACGAAGTTGACATCCAGATGATTCGTTGGAGCGGCCATTCCAGTAGCAGGACGTGGTATGTCGTGGTCCTCTGGAACGATGTCATGGATGGTGTATGCAGGTTTGAGGCGATCGATGGAAACAGTAGCCTGCCTACCATGCATTTGGATAGTCGCAGTTTTTCCTGAGCGACTAACAACAAGGAAAGGCCTCTCATATGGAGGTTGCAAGCACCCTTTTGGACCATCGTGGCGAATTAAGACCTCAGAGGATGTGGCAAGATCTTTGAAAACGAATGTTTTCGGGTTATTGTGTCTTGGGCCACCAACTGGTCGGAGTTCACGAAAGTGCTGCCGAAGCTCTTGGATAAGTCCTGGGGCCTCCAGTTGTCCTGCATCAGGATGGACGACAAGAAACTCGCCGGGTAGGCGTAGTGGTTGACCATATACCAAATATGCTGCAGAAGCACATAGATCCTCGTGCCATGCTGCTCTGATGTCTAAGAGTATGGTGGGTAAGATTTCCACCCAGTTCTCTGTCATATGGCAACGTATGGCGGCCTTGAGCTGTCTGTGCATTCGCTCCACCATTCCATTGGAGGCAGGATGAAATGCAGTGGTCCGAAAGCCAGTCATTCCCGTCAAGTTACTGAGGTCCCTGAAAAGGCAGGACTCTAACTGGCGCCCTTGGTCGGTAGTGATTTGTAGGGGAGTTCCAAAGCGTACAACCCAGTTGGCATAAAATGCTCGAGCTATGATGTAAGCCTCAATGTTCTCCACTGGAACTACCTCTGGCCAGTGGGTGAAGCAGTCTATGATGGTCACACAATAACGGTAGCCTTGTGAGACAGGCAAGGGTCCCACAATGTCGATGTGGACATGGTCAAAGTGGGAGGATGGTGGAATGAAGGAGCCAACAGGGGAAGAAACATGGCGAGAAATTTTTGAGCGCTGGCAGCATAGACAGGCACGGGCCCATCTTCGACAGTCCGATTTGACAGAGGGCCATACAAATCTTTGGGTGACCAACCGTACAGATGCATTAATGCCTGGGTGAGCCAGCTGGTGTACCAAGTTGAATGCATCCTGGCGAAATGGGGCTATGACGAAGGGTCGTGCTGTTGGTGTGGAGACATCGCAGTAGATTTCTGTTGGGTAAACTGGCAAGCATATCTTCTGCAGCTGCAGGCCAGAATCTAGTTGTAGAAACCTTTGTAGCTCTCCATCCTCAGCCTGTGAGGCCGCAAGGGCTTGGTAATCGAGGGTTGCGGTGACAGCATCCACTCTAGACAGGGCCTCTGCCACGATGTTATGGGACCCCGTGATATGCCTAATGTCTGTGGTGAACTGGCTAATAAAATCAAGATGTCGGGATCTCCGAGGTGAGAACTTGTCGGGATTTTGCTGGAAGGCATAAACGAGAGGCTTGAGTTCGGTAAAAACCGAGAAATGTCTGCCTTCGACCATATGGCGAAATTGATGGATCCCTAAATAAATGGGTAATAGCTCCCGATCATAGGCACCATACTTTTGCTGAGCAGGGTTGAATTTCTTGGAGAAGAATGCTAATGGCTGCCAGGATCCTTGCACAAGCTTTTGGAGAACTGCTCCCATTGCAAAATCTGAAGCATCTGCCATTATTGTTACGGGTGCGGACGAACTTGGATGGGCGAGCAGGGTGGCTTCAGCAAGGCTAGTTTTGCACTTCTCAAAGGCACTGTCACTGTCAGGTGTCCATGTTAACAGGGCTTTGCCTTTTACATCACCCTTTAGAAGTTCGTGAAGGGGAGCCTGCAACTGGGCAGCCTTGGGAATGAAACGCCGGTAGAAGTTTAGCATTCCTGTAAACTGGTGTAGCTGCTTCGCAGTAACTGGTTTTTTGAAATGGAGCATAGCATCAACCTTCTCTGGAACAGGTGTGGTCCCATCTGCAGAGATATTATGTCCTAAGAATTTCACTTGTGATTGGCCAAATATACATTTGGATGGGTTAATAAGTAGCCCATACTGAGCAAGGCATCGGAAGAGTTCCTCGAGGTGCTGTCTATTTTCTACCTCATTGATGGAAGCTACCAAGATATCATCAAGGTAAGACACACAAAATTCAAGTCCTCTGAGAACTTCGTCTATGAACCTCTGAAAAGTCTGAGCAGCATTACGAAGGCCGAAAGACATGAATGGGAATTCATATAGTCCAAAGGGAGTTGTAATGGCAGTTTTTGGAATATCAGCTGGTGCAACTGGGATTTGGCTGTAGGCCCTCACAAGGTCAATAGTTGAGAAGATTGATTTTCCACAAAGAGTGTGAGAGAAGTCTTGTATGTGGGGAATTGGATATCTGTCTGGAATTCTGTGTGCATTGAGCAACCAATAGTCCCCACAGGGCCTCCATTCCTCCCCTTTTTTGGGTACCATGTGCAGAGGTGAAGACCAGGAGCTGTCAGAAGGGCGAGCAGTGCCAAGTTTGAGCATTGATTCAAACTCCCTCTTTGCAATCGTGAGTTTTTCCAGTGCCAAACGACGTGGTTTGCTGAACACAGGCTGCCAAGCTGTAGTGTGGATATGGTGTACTGCAGAATGTTGGACAAGATGTGGGGTACCAGATGGGTGGGTAAGACATACATACTTTTGGAGGAGTTCGAGGTAGTGAGATGATTGAGGCAGAGTCCTGACACTACTGATGTCACTTGTAGCCTTGTGGCAGACAGAGGCAAGAGATGTGGTACTGTCTACTAGGCACTGATTCCGAATGTCTACCAACAGGCCATAATGGTGGAGGAAATCAGCACCGTTGATTGGTTTGGTAACATCGGCCACCACAAAACGCCAGACAAAATCACGCCTGAGTCCTAAGTTTAAAGTTAGGGTAAGGAAGCCATAAGTCGAAATATTTGAGCCATTGGCTGCGAACAAGACATAATTAGACTTGGGTCGCCTTCCAGGCAGTCTAGTGCAAGGAAACACACAAATGTCAGCACCCGTGTCAACCAAAAACTGTGTCTTTGTGCCCTTGTCCGAGATGAAGAGGCGGCTGCCTGAAGTCTGGGTTGAATCACTGGCCACCATCAGTGAGACCCCAGCATGTTTACCGAGCTGTATTCGCAGGGCTGAACACACTTTCGTGCCCCATCGCCAAAGCAACGATGGTACCAGCAGATTCCCTGCAAACTCCTGATGCGGGAGCGTTGCTGGCATGATGTAGATGGGGAGCGGTCGCAGCGACTATCGTGCTGGCCAAGACGAGTAGGGGATGCTACAGCTACGATCTCCTGTCACAGTGTTGTGGCCATCTCTCCTATTTTGGCAGTCATGAGGATTGACATTTTCTCTAACATGGATTCCAATGAGGCTGCTTCTGCCATCTGTGGTCTCGGAGTTGTATCCGCGATGGCGTCTGCAAGCTCGGCTAATGAGTCTAATGAAGAATTTGTCTGTGTCGCCAAGATCGCTTGCGTTGGTGGTGGTAAACGACCCAGCCACAATGACTTGAGAAGGTCATCTGGAACGACTGTTCCTAACAAACTGCGGAGGTGCCGTAGAAACTGCGAAGGCCTTCGGTCACCGACTTCCTCGTGTTCCAGTAGTTGTTTCGTCTTCCGTTCCTGTGAAGCACTTAACCTCTTTATAAGTTCTGATTTGAGTCGGCCATACTTGTCCTCAGTCGGGGGATGGACAAGTATATTGCGCACTTCGGTCGCATATTTTCAGTCCAAATTACCTGCCACATAGTTGGACTTGGTTTCGTCGGATTTGATACCTGCTAGGGCAAACTGGTTTTCCACTTGAACGAACTACATTTCCGGGTCCGGAGCCCAGAAGGGTGGAATGCGTACCGCAACACGCTCGGTGGAGATGGTTGATGATGGGGGTTCAGCCATAACTGCGGAAGTGTTATAAGGTGATATTAACACACTAAAAAAAACGAGGTGCGATTATGTGCTGGAGCACGATGCAACTGCCTGGACTGTGTTGCCGAACATCAACATAACTCCTACTTGCGTGTCACAACGAGTCTCGGAAGTCCGAAGTATGTGCTGGAAGTGTCACAGAACTTGTTCTTTTCCTCTACTTCCGCGGCAGTGCGGATGACGTGCGACGCGGACGACTTGCGACATGGATGACGTGCGTCGCGGATGACTTGCGTCGCGGATGACGTGCGTCGCGGATGACGTGCAACGCGGATGAATAACGGCGCGAGCGATGTGCCTTGCGGGCGACGTGCGACGCGCGTAACGTGCGGTGCGACAGGTTGCTTATATTACGCAAAATATGAATATCGCGTGACACTTATTTCGGAACGCATACTAGCCTTGCCCCTATCACGTCGGGGTCACCACTGTAGCCGGGAGGCTACTGATTATTCGGGAGGGGCAGGTAGGCCATGCTAGAATAAACAATAGGTCTACTGTTGCACACTATTTATTTGTACTGTCGAGTGCGCTAAGAAATTTACATGCATCTACAGTGCACAACAGCCTACTCGTGCTAAGAGGCAGACTGAAAGAAACTGTCTCTTCTTTCCTCCTCGGCAGCCTGCTAGCCCGCACGGAGGAGGGGTGATAATCCCCTTGGCATCCGGGCTAACGGGACTCCTGGAGGGTGCGCTGTATTCTGACCCAGGGGTGTACAAACACTGACGGGACAGCCGGTGCTGTTTGCCGCATGGTTGGCGTATCGCGGTAGATGTCTTCGCGATGTACCGCCACACACAATATTAAAAAAAAAAAAATTATTATTTAATCAAAAATGCGTGAACCTATATTAAATTTAAGTGTTTGTTACATTCATCATTTTTCAACAGGCACCTTAGGCGCCTTACAAAATCCTAGTAATGTCGATTTTTCGATCGGCCCCAGTACCCGACTATAGAATCATAAAATTAATCATGATTGTATAAAGGTAAGATACATAAATATAAACTTAATATATATTTATACTGTGCCCCATTTTTTACACAAAGAACTACCCGCCGAAAAACAATTTCGTTCCAGACATACGGTGTAATCTTTTTATGTACTTATACAAGGAACGTCATTGGAAACTCATTTGCCAACGATATCCCTTGTAAAACTGCAAGACAGAACTTCGTAAGATTACAGATGGTACAAAGCTTTATCGTGCAGTTTTACAAGTCATATCGTTGGCACCTGAGTTTCCAAAGACTTTCCTGGTAAAAGTACAAAAACAATTACAGTGTAGTTTTTATTGCTAACTATGCTAGAATCGCAATAGCACGAAGTAAGCGACGCGAAGATCCTGCGCGACAAACAATAATAAATGATTACATACAAAAAAATTACCGTAAAAAATACTTATTAAATAATCGACAGCCCTTAATGTGTTATAAGTTTTATTTTAGTGACAAGTTTGAAAGAAATATGTTTCATACGAATTTTACTCTTATTCGGAAATGATCACTGTGTGCAAACACGTTTCACAATTATAAAGATGAATAATTATTTAAAACGATCTAAAGAAATCACTAACAATAAAAGTTTTTCTTATTCAGCAGGCGAAAAATCTTCATGAGACAAAACTCTGTGTTATTTCTCTAACGTTTCGCGCACGTCGCTGTAAAATTATAAGTAATTTCTCATCGTAAAGTATGTCAAGCCCGCGAATTCTGTTGCCTCGACATCACATGTGTGTAAATCATGATTGGCTAGAATAAAATTTTCGCGTGAAACTGTAACGTCAAGGGATTCTGGCTTTTCAAGTTCTGGGTGACAATTTATTTTTTTTCACGTAAATCTCTTTAAAATCACACCCAAAAATTACGTACTAGAACAGAACTTTGTACTGTAACGAAAAGGTCTACATCGTCTTCCCTTAAAAATTTCCTAAGTATTATACTTAAAGACGTAAGTTTGGTATCATTATTCATTGTATATAGTCAGTTCGCTGATACGACCTTGAGTCTGCGTCGCGGACGGGTGGGCGGAAGGGGAAGGGGAACCGCTCCTTTCTACTCAGCGCAGCTCACGACGCATACGTGATGGCGCGGTGATTCGTGTGTTTGTGTGTAGAGTTTATTTAGATCGATCGATATAACCCAAAAAATAGTGTATATGGACAATTTTGAAAGTAAAAATGTAAAAGAAGCCTATAAAACGGATTATAATACAATAGTTCAGAGTTAGGCCCGTTGTAAGAGACAGCTGAAAATATAAATCACGTCTATAGCTGGCAAGAGGAGGCCGTGGGCCACGCACAGACGCCCCAGTGTCTGGCGCCGAGCAGCGAGACTGCTTCTGAAGCGTATAAGGCGCCACGGCGCGCTCAGTGATCGGTGCCAACTCGCGAATACCTCTACTACTGTTGTACCTCTACCCCTCTTCTACCTCTACCCCTGGTGTACCTCTACCGCAGGTTTACTCCTACCGCTCTTCTACCTCTACCACTGGTGTACCTCTACCGCTGGTTTACCTCTACCGCTTGTGTACCTCTACCGCTGGTGTACCTCTACCACTGGTGTACCTCTACCACTGGTGTACCTCTACCGCTGGTGTACTCCTACCGCTCTTGTACCTCTACCACTGGTGTACCTCTGCAAATAGTGTACCTAAAAACTGGTGTACCTCTACCGCTGGTGTACCTCTATCACTTGTGTACCTCTACAGCTGGTTTACTCCTACCGCTCTTGTACCTCTACCAATGTTGTACCTCTAACACTGGTGTACCTCAGAAACTGGATTACCTCTACCACTGGTGTACCTCTACCACTGGTGTACCTCTACCGCTGGTGTATAAATATGTACCATTCAATGATGTTTTGTAATAAAAGTTTTAGTGCGCAGACAATGTTCTCGTTTTCTTCTCAATCCATTACACTAAGAGCGACTGGCTGACATAGACGTTTTACTTAAAACCAACGGGCACGTGTCCCGAAACTATCCGACCGCATTTTTTTTATGCACACATGGTCCTTTAGGCATCCCTTTGAAGTTTGTGACATCAAGTAATTGAGGATTTCACGGAATGGTTTCGTCTTGTTCAAAATAACAATCATAGAAAGTTTAAATTAGTATATTTTGCACATATGAGAATCGGCTTGTTCGAATGCATTTTTTTTTTTTTTGGCTGCGGTGTTTCATAAACTGCAAGTATTGCCAGGTTAATGATAGCCTGTACTGCTTTCCTCGGAGCCAACAAAGGCCCAACTATTGGTATTTTTACACGATCAATGGATACAGCACACCAAAAGTTTAACACACTGACAGTCACATTCATGTTCCCAAATTGCATCTTCTTTTTCAAGATCACCACATGTGACAAGTGTGTCTTTTTACTTTGCAAGTCTACCATCTGTTTCTGAACACAATTGATTTAACTAATTTTGTTGGTTTAACAAAGGAATAATTTTTTTTATTTAAGTGTAGGTATCGTTACGTCATCTATTATCTAGTTATTGAACTTATTAGTAAGAAGAAATTTACTTATATTTAAATTCAATTCTTTTCATTACAAAATTTATATTCCTAGCAGAAAAATAATCTGGCAAACAAACTTTTATGATTGTGTTTATATTATATTTCAAATAACTGCTTCGTGACATCACTTATCGTTACAACGTGAACACTTTTTGAATTTAGGTAAGACATATAAAGGTAAACCTCCTATGTATTAATGTTTTTTTCTGTTACTAATCCAACGATAAAGTAATTCATGTTATTGTGCATAATTTGTTTGCAATATTTTCATTTGTACTGATTACATATTGGTGTAAAGTAATTTACATTTTTACCTTTCATTAACATTTGATCTTTCTAACAGTATTGCTTTACATTAGTTTTTGAAATTTTAAATTATCTGTGAAATAACAATGTTTGTTTTACAAAACATTTAGTAATTAACATTTCGATACAATAGCACAGTCTAAAGAAGAGATAAAAAACAGTGTTCACGCTCAAATTTAATTTTACTACACAGCATCGACTATAGAAAAATACATTTCTTAAATCAGTTAGTGCCTAAATACCAATTATTATTTAATAAATTTATATTTTTTTTCTCCTTTATCACAACAGTTAATTTTACCCATTTGTGCATGTCACGATTTAATTCCAGAACTCGCAGTTGTCATTTCATACAAGTGCTTTTATGTTCGTGAAGCTGCCTGGACTTCATGTGATGCCAGTTTATGGTATACACTGAGTTTAATATGGTGTTAACTCTGAACATTACGAAAGACAGCATCGAGAAACCTGTCTAGAGTTTTTTTGTTTTTTTTTTTGTTTTGTAACCAGTTTTATTGCGTTTTCCACGCAACGTAACAAGCACACAGATAACAGATTAATTACGTGGAAACACATGAAATACGCTTGATTTAATTTTTCTACATACAAATTGTTGCAGAATACTTGTTATAATTACTTATACATTTAGGAGTAAATTTATTAACACGGGCGGTTCATTTTCTCCTCTTAAAATCATCCCAATGTTTACTGTGAAAACTAAATCAAGATAATATATTAATAAAATTCTAAAACGGACTGACAAACAACACACAGCTTAAACCTATAGGTCAAGAAGCATTAAATTCTGCATAGGAGTTCCTTGTACAACAAAGATGATCACTTAGAAAAGATTTTTGAACTGGAATCTTCTATAGGTGATAAAAGTTAGAAATATGGTAATTAGGTTTTAGTATTATATTTTTTGTAATTCATCAAGTATGGCAGAAGGCTAGTAAACTTTTAAGATTTTTATATAGTATCATCTGCTTATTGGATACATTAAAATTCATAAAAAAATCAGCCTTTCGCCCGAACAGGGACTTGAACCCTGGACCCTTAGGTTAAAAGCCTAATGCTCTACCGACTGAGCTATCCGGGCTCGTTGGTACACCCTGATTATTTTAGAATTTACAGCTCTAAACAGAAACGCGTGACGTATTTCCACTCCGTTGATAGATCCAACACTATTAAGATGAACTCAGAAATGTCCGTTGGAAAATATGTTCTTTTTCCAGAGATGCAGGACTTTATGGTAGCATAATTTCAAATCATCTTTTGCCATATAACGTAACACATAATTTCCTGTACTTGCGATGGACATACCAAGTATATAAATGATTTAATTTTACACTGAAATCTTGCACACGTTTGCCAGACGAACAACGCATTATACAGCATAGTTGAATGATAAATATTTTTAATGAAAAAAATATAACAAATATAATTTTTTTTACGCATTTCGTTAGTAAATGTTCAAAAAAAAAGATGTGATGATACTTGTTATTTTTTTTTTTTAATAGGTTATTTTGGATATTCAATCTTATTAACTCATAATTGTTCCTTACTGAAAGCAGTCCCGAGAATGTCATACATAGTGTATCCCGATGGGTGCTAGACGGGGGCTTCGAACCAGGAAGGCCATTGGGAGTTACAGGCGACTGAATCAAATACGATAGAGACTAAAGCACGATGGAAGGTTTCATACAGGCACCGCTAGAAGCTTCCACCAAAACTGCCAGCCAAGCCTCCATGGCAGCAGGCATGGATGTCTCTGCAGGTATGGATGTATCTGCAGGTTTGGATGTGTCTGCAGGTATGGATGTCTCTGCAGGTTTGGATGTGTCTGCAGGTATGGATGTCTCTGCAAGTATGGATGTCTCTGCAGGTATGGATGTCTCTGCAAATATGGATGTATCTGCAGGTATGGATGTCTCTGCAAGTATGGATGTGTCTGCAGGTATGGATGTCTCTGCAAGTATGGATGTCTCTGCAGGTATGTATGTCTCTGCAAGTATGGATGTATCTGCAGGTATGGATGTCTCTGCAGGTTTGGATGTGTCTGCACGTATGGATGTCTCTGCAAGTATGGATGTCTCTGCAGGTATGGATGTCTCTGCAAGTATGGATGTATCTGCAGGTATGGATGTCTCTGCAAGTATGGATATATCTGCAGGTATGGATATCTCTGCAGGTTTGGATGTGTCTGCAGGTTTGGATGTGTCTGCAGGTATGGATGTGTCTGCAGGCATGGATGTTTCCAAACACAAAAATTAATTGCTGACGAGGAGCTTAGTAAACACATGCCTAAAACTTATGGAACATCCATTTTTTTGTAATATAAGGATTTGAGGTCAATTTTTTGCAATGAAGCATCATCAGTGTTTCGTGATTGGTTGAGTTTCGTACAGGCAAATATCTACTATCGGTACACGAATCATAACCCTTCAGTGTGCAAGCAATCACACTTTTCTGAATGTCCTGGTGGAATAAGGCACATATAACTGTGACTGACGTAGGCTTGGCTTGTGCGAATTGGTTATGTAATGAAACTTAATGCATTTTGTGTTGTGTAAACGTGGACGCTTCTCATAATTGTCGCTCAATACTGTTAACTGCTTCAACACACCACGTGTTCACCGCGTTTCAAATCATTTATAAAGAAAATAAATTACCGTTTTTCAACACTAATGTCACTCCACCACTTCATTCTGATCGGATAGAATTTTCAAACTTTTACGAAACCTTCCACATCAAGTGCGAACACGACCAATTAAAAAAAATAACCTTCTGTGAAAACAGCTAGCTCTCTGCTAATTCTTCCACAGAAACCATCCATACCTGCTGCCATGGAAAACCTTCCAAGGAAACTTCCATCGTGCGATGAGGGCTCAACACCGGATAGCTCCAAAGGAGTCAGTGTGTGGATACCTGACGCTGTTTTACGTCAGTCCGATATATGGCAGACAGTATGAACAATATATAAATTTGATACATATGACAACGAATATATTTTTATCTCATTAAAAAATTATAATTTTTAAACAAGTTTACGAGTGAAAACGTTCTTAATTGATTAAAAATAATGAATCACATATGACAACAGATAATTAAAAATGCAATTTAACAATTATTCTCGAATTTTTTTTATAACTTCGCTCTTGTATCTGGGTTATTTTTTCCACTCTCACCTGGGTTGTTAGCATAGATGTGTTCGATGTCAGTCACTAGTGTGTTTGACGGAATGTCGCCCCTAACTTTCCAGTGTTGACAGTTATTACTACTAGGTTTTTGATTATAAAAAATATAAGGGCTGATATGCAGTACATATTGAAATTTATTTATGAGGTCTCGGCCGTGGTACTAACCTATAGTTGGTAAAGTAAAAGGAATGGAGGTGTTGTTATATATATATATATATATATATATATATATATATATATATATATATATATAATTTACTTGTATTTATTTGAATTGTAAAAGTTTTAGGTGACCATAAATTTAATATTTTAAAATTATTTAATTTGAGGGCATGGATTTCAGCTATTTATTGATCAAACAATTACAAGAAAACACAAAATTATTTGCTGACGATTAGCTTAGTAAACACATTCCTAGAACGTATGGGGAATGCTTATTTTGCAAAAAGTATTCGAGGCCAACTGTGTGTTAAGGGGGGCGTCCATTAATTACGTGAGGTGATTTTGGCAATTTTTCGATTTCCCACACCCCCTACCAACTTGGTGAGATGTGAGATTTGGTTTCAACCCTTAAACAAACTTGATATTTTTAAAAATGCGAATTTTTATTGTAAATACGTTAATCTGTGCTTTATTGCGTTGTATTTATTTAAAAAAAAAACATAATTTACTTAATTATTTTTATTTAAGACTAGTTCAGAATAGTATTTAAGACAGTACGTCTAGAATAACAGTGAGAAAATCAAACAATGAAATACTTAACCAGGAACTACTAAAATTCGTAAAAGAATATTCATTATAATTCAGTCCAAGGGGACTCATGTGTGGTATCAAAAATGACTTTATGGCGTTCACATACCCGCGATAAATATTATTGTGTATGATTTAACCTTATTTTAGCGGAGAAACACGTTTTACTTAATTTTACCCAGTTTTCTCGCAATTTTACACTGTTTCTTGCGGGGGGAAAATTACGTGATACTGGCCGAGAAACCTCCCCCACCAAACGCCTCACATAATTCATGGACGCCGCTTAATGTGCTGTAGCGTCATCAGTGTTCCGTGATTGGTTGAGTTTCATAAAGGCAAATGTCTACTATCGATACACGAATCATAACCATTCAGTGTGGAAGCGAACAATGGCCTGGCAAAGAAAGGCAATGGTTTCTTCTGCAGATGGCTGCCAATGACAAGGAAGAAACCGCTGGCGTGGGCATACCTTATTGCAGTCTGATGAGTGAATAGATAATTTATTTTCTTCATTAAAACAAAACCTGTTTTCAATACAATACAAACATAAATGTAAGCCGTAATTCTAAAGTATTCGCAATTGGGGAGACAATATATACTTTTTTTTCAGCTGAATCATTCGGTTTTTACACTCCACGTTTATGTACTTACTGTAAATAATACGAATATCTCTCTGTAGAAATGCAAGAAAATAATTCTTGCAGAACTTATTCCCAAATAATTTCCTTGTCAAAATAACTAAAAAATAAAAATCATTATACTGTGGGTGGTCAGATCACTAGTTTCTAGTACTTTGGTGATTTCGGTTCGATTTCTGGCTAGGTGTGTGGTTGATGTTTAAGCGTTCCCGTGTGTTTAGCGCTCCCGTGTTTTTTCTAGCAGAAGGTACTCACGTTTTCTCCACAATTTAATAACGAATGCACGGACTAAAATTCAGTTCCGCTCATTTAGCAGTAAGAAGCATAAAATTAACTTAATTTTCATTTTTGACTTTAAGCCTCCTTGAAATTCTTGTTAATTTCAAGGGGGGGGTAGTTAACTGTAAATAGACGAAAAGATTGATACGTATGCCAGGGAAACTGTGTATCAACAAACATAGATAATTTATGAGTGAAAATAAAAAGAGTCGATAAAGAACAATAAATAAAAAATTTCAGTTTTTGGCGAGAAATTCCATTAAGTGTTTCAGTTAGTATTCCTTTTTTATCTTGATTGTTGGTATTTTAAATAGTTCTTTATCATAATATGGTAATTTTGTCATCTGATATTGATGAAGTAAACCATTATAAATTTCATAACATGAAAACCAGTCTTCAAGGAAGGCGGGTATCTGCTGTCATTAAAAGCTACAAACTTGTGGTGGTTTTGTTTCCCTCGTATTTATTTAACCTTCAGTCTGGCTGGTTAAGAAACTGCTCTATCATTCAAATAAGATTTCCTGCAAGGCAAAAACCAAGTATGTAATATAGTTTTTCCCATAGCTCAAAAACTTGCCAGTTTTTCTCCATGCATAGAGATTCTCATCGTAATGCGCTCACCAAGCAGTTTCACAGAGCCTGCAATCGACATAAGTATTTGTAAGAACTTTGCAAGACTACTTCATAATGTTCACAGGCTTTCACGGCCATTGTCTGAAGTAGCTTGGCTTCTGGGTTGTAGCCGTGTTCTTGGCGAATAATTCACCGATGTTTCAGACGACCTTGCAGTCGCCATCATCAGGGAGCAGTTACCTACTGACTGCTACCTGATGATGGCGACTGCAATGTCTACCGAAACGTCAGTGAATTATTCGCCAAGGACACGGCTACAACTCAGAAGCCAAGCTACTTTATAAAACTTAATTCGTCATTGCGTACACATCGTGTTTTTTTTTTTTTTTTTTTTACTTTTTCCGCGTGATCTACAAAAAAAACTGATTATAAAGATTGGTTGGCGACGTGTTATGCCACTAATATATTTTGAAAAACTCTCATGAAGACCCAGTTTTTGCTTCCATTAATGAAATCGGATTTTCCGGATCAAGAAGTGCCTGGAATGGAAACAAAGCAGGCTCTCACTCGCTTCTGCCGCGCTCTGTAAAACTGAGTGACGTTCGAATTTTCGTTTGCAAAATTTGATATCAGGTCAGTTTGTTAAATTTCGATATTACGTCTTATAAAAATTAAATTATTTGTTTAAAATAAATGAATTTTATTTAAATCTTAAGTCAGTACCTCGTTATTTTCCGAAGCAGCATTGAACTTACAGGTGGATTTTTAACTGAAAACAATTGTTTGTTTGAATTCGCTATATTAAGCACCACGATATATTTTTCGTAATTTTTTGGCATTACGTGAACAAAATAAAATCAATTAAGTGAAACCGATTGGTTTCTAATTAATTAAGATAGCATTTAAATGAATCATATTAGATCTGTTCATCGTTGATGTGTGTTTATAAGCAGTTATGTTATAGTTGTTTTTATGTTATTATTACATGGTGTGCAAAATTTTAAGCATTTTCAATATACGTATAAATTTATCATCTCATTGGTTATTACTTTTTCGTTCGTTGGTTTGTGTTAACAAAAAGGATACAATTAAAGTTTAACCATTGGGGCTTGGTTCGTTGTAACTGAAAACGTCAAAGAAAATAATTAGGTCTTTAATGCTCATAATAGTAGTCGTGGTATGTAATGATGCATCCTATAGTGGTTTTGTAATGTCATTTTTCATACGAATTTGTACGAGCTTTTAAATATTTCAAAGTATTCAAGGTGCAAATAATTTTTTTTCCCGACAAACCTTAATGACATCTTGCCATGCGAATCAACCGTAGTGGACACCATAAAATGTGAGGTTTTGTGTGTTTTAAGTTATTTTACATTTGCGTCGTTTGTGCATATCGTTTATCTAGTTTTTTTTAGGAAGCTATATGATTGTACTTCTAGGTGATCATAAATTAAGTGAAGGATTTATTAGGTTATGTCAACGACATGGAAAACACTGTAAAGTCGTTTGTATGTATGAATTATCAGAAAAATGTATTTTAAAATCCAACTGGAACTTTGGAAACTTTGTACAAACTAAAGGAAATTTACTGAAATCGCTTTAAATTATTATCTTTACCGGTGATTAAAAAAATATACCTTCAATATAAATTTTTTCGTTTATGATAGTTTTGAAACCACTATTTTCAGAAAATCAACGCCCTTTCCACTACCGTGTTGTGTTTAGAATCGAGTGGATAATTATTTTTTCTGAATAATAAAGCAGCATTAGCAGTAATAAATTATCTAGTTTCAAATATATACTTATATATACATACATATATATATATTGGTTTGCAATAAGCCTCTATTCTTTACATGTACTGTCAGATTTTCATCGCAGTATTTCTGCCTTATTTTACGGCAAGTCTGTTCAATTAGATCATTCTGCGTGTCAGGCGTAAACAAATCCGAGCGAAGAAGTTCTATCAAGTTGACCTGCAGATATTCACTAAGCTCATTTTGGCCTCTGAGAACTGGCTAACGAAAAACCTTTAACCTTATTTCAACAAGATGTGTTTTGAACCCGTTTCTTTAAAGCACGTGTTTTCATTGTAAGAAGAGTGTAGGTAGATAGGGGCATTTCAAATTTCAAATTTCATACTTACTTGGCCTACCCAAAGCTTAGAGAAAGTTTGTAGAACGTAAGTCATTATTGTGCGTTTGAACATAAGTGCCACCTCCATCCTCATAGGCTAAGACCAGATACCACAAAATCAGGATCTTCAGTGTTTGGAAGGTTTTCCGCCATAAAACTCTACGTCTGGATAATAAACTTGACACAGGGAAATGACTGTAACTGAAAATCCTGATATGCACTCTGTTAATGACTGATGAACTAGTCGACTTCACAGAGAAACCACTTGAAGTAGTGAAATATATTGCAAAACCTTAGGAAACCAGTGTTAAATCAGTAAAATTTAGTCACATAAATAACAATTCAGAAAGAGCAGTTTTCGATGAAAGTGTTAAAAGAAATATTGTTATTTTTAGTAACACCAACTATTCAAATTAAGTGTGTATACATTGGACAATGCCAGGTCTTCAAAAATCATTCATAGGATGAATATTTTTTGTGGTATGCTAATTAATTATTCAAAATTTTACATATAACAACAAGATAAAAAAAGAAAACATAAAACACTAAGCAAACCAAAATAAAAGTCAATTAAAGAAATACAGAAATTTGGTCCTATGTTTTGCTACCACAGTGAAGTTACAGTCACACCGAATGTGTAATAATAAATGGCCTACATTTTTCCGTATATATACATCACACTTAGCATTATTATACGTTTGGGAACCTAAAATTTTTATCCTAACGAAATATGTTTGCAAAGCTTGCATATTGAAGTACATGAAGTACACGAACGTGGCGTGTGAAAAAAAAAAGAGCATTGAGCTTTGAGTCGCTATCAGTTCGATAGTTCGATTCGGAGCCTGCTGATGACGTCTCTCGAGTGATGTTTTAATATAAAGGTGAACTGCAAGTCTATTGAGTGATTTCCAGAATCTGCACTGGCAGTTTCATGCTCTTGAATATTACACTGTAAACAGGCGAAATATTCATTTTACCTCACGCAGTTTAAAAACTCTAAGCCCTGAAACTAAACAACTTTACTCACAAAAAAAGTGTTTTCTTAAATGCCTTTTCGTAAACAGACACAACTCCGATATATTGAGCAGTTTTTAAAAACGAGTGAATATTTTATTCTGAAGCTCTGCAGAACTTAGGCCTATATATGTACCCAGGTTGGCATAGCAATGTGAAGGTTATTTTGCTGAAATTAACAGTTCCAGATTCTGAGCTAACAGATTAGTAGTTATGATTGAAGCGGATGAATTGAATGTTTAAAAAGTTTCGGTCGTGATTGTTGATTTGAACGATGTTTAAAAATAATTTACAATAAATTAATTGTCAGGTTAAATATACAAATCTTCTGTTTTTTTTTAATATTGTGTTTTTCAATAAGTATTGCACAAACTATTTTTTCAAACAATCAGTCTTTCCTTAAGATTTGTTTTGTTTTTGGCATGCAAAACAAATAGTTTACGTAAAAAAATTAAAATTTATGTGCATATAGATATGTATTTATATCTTTTGTTTATTAAATTTGAACACATTTATCCACGTTTTTAAGAGAATAATAAATCACTCTATGAATTAATGTTATTACTATTTCAACATATTTTCATTCTTAGTTCCAAAAACCTGTTAAAAAAAAAGGCCAGTATCCTCTAGTGAAAAGAATTATTTCTTTTCTGGCATAACGAATTCGATTACTGTGTTTGACCACCCGGAACACATTCCATTTCGCCTTGAATAAATGTCGCAATTACTGAACTGTGTTGAATCTTGATAAGTGGCACCTGCAGAAACGCCTTAAGCCAGACGCTCATTTGGCACAAGAACTGTCCTTCAAGCTATTCGAAATTAACGTTCTTTACCAGCTTGGCTAATACGTACCTAGTCACGTTTGCACCTGTCACAAATGCAATCCTGTTGAGGAACCCACGTGGTAGGCACTGCAAAGCGACGAAGACAAAGGCAGCAGTTTTAGATCATAGTTTTCGCATAGTACCATTTTACATGCAAAACTATATGAGCGATTGTTTCGGTACTCGCCAGAGACGTATCAAATGTAACCTCGGTAACGAACAAATTGATGTGTTATCATGTTGCAAAAACATTGATAATGTAAATCTTGGACACAAAATTTAACGAGGATTCTTTAAAATAATGCCAAGCAAATTAATATATACGCAAATCACACTTAGTTTCCACACCCACCGCTAGAATTTCTGTCATTAATATAAATAAACAAAGTATATTTTTCCTAGTCCTCCCCCCTCCTTACAATAATCAAGCTCAATTTTCAAATCATCACCTATTATTATCTTTAATGATGTAGCCTAGATGTCCATGAAACGTAGACACCATTCATACTTCCATTCTTTCACTATATAGATTTGGTCTCATACTGACAGCAGACGGAACAAGATTTTTCGTCGTCGAAATTTTCATTTAGGCAAACAATTTTGGCACATGAATGCAAAAACAAAATTATTATCTGCGTTTTGAGTTAAAATATTTTTTTTATGGTGAGAAATATCAAGCACACATTTTTGAAAAGCGTTTTCACAAATAAATTTGATGATAATATATACCCACTTATTGGTGAACAAACACTGGCAGAAAGCTTTGAAGTGTTAGGTAAGTTGCGGTTCGCTCACTCAAAGACATCATGTGACTGACGGTACAATCTCGATAGCTGTAAGCGCTAAAGGATCTTATGTAATTGAATAAAATCCGGGAATGCTGAAGGCCAGTGGCCACGTTTATAATAATTATGAGCACAATTTAGGAGTTCCTAGTACTTCAAAACCAAAATCGTTCCTAGAAGACTTAGTTAAAAAGGCATGCAAGTGTCCACATCTGTTTTCTTAATTTAAATACCATAAATAATTAATCTTAATTATACCGAAATAAACTTTGGTTAAAGGTCAATCGAAACAAAATAATTTGAAAACATATATACTCCTTATGGTCTTAATTCCTTACCAAGACTGGTAAACGTATTTGAAGTTGAAGCTAAAAAATTATTTATTGTTAATAGTAGGTCAAGTGTTTAAGATGGAATACTAAAAGCCTGAAATATGTTTAATTGTATGATGTTCTGCAACCACCGGAAATATTGTGGCTGTAAAAAAATTGTTACAAAATAATCCCATGTTCAATAGACAATTATTTCAACTAATAATTTATTTCGGCAAAAAATTATCAGTTGCCGTAATTAATTCAATTAAACGGAATTTAGACTCTTAGTATTAATTTGAACTAAAATATTTTCTCTGATATTTTGATAGAATTATCTTCGGTTCCAACTTCAAGAGACGTACACCACCCCTCGGAAGCACTTAATATTATAAATCGTATATAAGTTTTCAAATAATTTTGTTTTGATAAACCTGCAGCTGAAGATTTTCTGTTTTATATTACGTGACGAAAAAAATGATCTTATTAAAAAAACACCTAGTTTTTGGCACAAATATTAATACAAAAAAATTAACAACATTAAAATTAATTTAACGACGTGATTTAGTAACGAAATGCTACATGAGAGCAATCAATGGTTTTTTTTATGGGACGCATTTCCTGCTTGAAAATGGACCCTGATTTTATGTTTTTTTTGTAAGAATTTTTTTAAGAACAAACCTGAAATTCAAATTACGGACGCACCATGCAAAATTTGCTTGAACCAGGTAAAAAAGTTAAAATTATCATATTTTATCAAATAAATCTTGATAAAATATATTCAAAACCATTATAATAATTGTGAATAATTTGTCACGATTTCTGCAAACAGGGTTTCCATTTAGAATTTTTTTGTTTTCTAGCAGTCTGTAGACATAGTGTTAGCACATTTAACTATGGACACCTTAATTTTTCAGGAAAATTAATAAATTATTTAAAATTCCTTTTCGACACTTTTGGTGATAAATTTTTTCACACAATTTGGCTATAGTAGACCAGTTGAGAAGATGATGTTGCTGTGCCGCTGGACGTCCATGACTCGACATTAGAGTGAGAAATTTATCATCGCCCAGTAGGAGAAATTTCTCGACACAAAAAGGTTTTCCGTAGATATAACTTAATCTTGTTGGCGGGGAAGTTTGTGGCTTGCCGAAAAAAAAATTGGTTGCCTGTAAAGTCGGTTTACGGACGATAGTTTAACGTGACAACGTCATAACAAAACATTGATGAAATGATTGCATACTTTTAAGAACAAAATTAAACCATTTTTATTTTAATAATAAAAGAATAAATACTTGAAATTATACTAATAATCAGATTTTTAAAATGCAAGAATAATTAACCTTTATTATTGAAATTTTTGTTGTAATAAGCAATGAAAACCACATTAACTTTTCACTTCACTTTATAAACAGTCGACGAAACAGTTCACGTGTAGATGACTTGTAATTAATTTTAAAAACTGGCGTTTAGCTATAAAGTTTAAATATAATTATGAACAAGTTTTCATATAAATAAATTGTAATCAAATGTCTATCATCAATTATATGAATCATTATAAAATTATGAACAAGTTATCTGTAATGAAATATCTATCATCAAATATATGAATCCATAATGTTTTAGTCAATTGTAACAACCTATTATTACTGCACTCGCCGACAGCGTAACGGGACACAGCGCAACGGAACAATGTGCGTAACGGGACACTTTTTCGTGCGTGCAGCTTATTAGACGTTTGTCACGTCAAAAAACGATCTAACGCAACTCCGCGTAGCAAACAGGCAATGCGGCTGAGGCTCGCGGCCAGATGACCTTGGCTGTGAGAGGCTGTCCCGTTAAACTTGGGGAGAGTTAAGGCAGGCATGGGACCTCACCCCAACCCCCCCCCCCCCCCCCGCTTCCCTTCCCCTTCCAGCCGTGCGTAGACCGAGCGAGTGTGGAGCAAGTGCCATTATTACCTGCTGGCGTCGATTCCAGAACCGCTCCTGCGAGTATGTTCATGAGGACCTGCGATCGTGAAACTCGTTCTTCTCTTCATTTTATTTCTTATTTTTTATTCCGCATATCCTGTTTCTTTTCCTTCTCGACTGGTTCCCTTGCTATCGCCGAGGCGTATCGCCACGTGGCGGTATATAAACCCACCCGAAAGACTCGACCGTGATTATTGCAGCTTTGAAGGTGACAGCGGGAAGGTCAGTGCAGTATCACCAAAGGGGACCCGAGAAAAAAAAATTCATTTTACAGCGATGAAGTGGGCGATTCACGTGGCGATGTTGGCGGCGCTGTGCGGGTTCTCGTGCGCTGCTTCGCTCAAACTTCGTAAGTATTAACACCTGGGACGTAGTAAAAGCGGGGGTAGACTTACCTACACCCTTTTCTTTCCATTTTCCCTGCATTTATCTGCATGAAGGTGCACAAATTACATGTCACCCGCGATAAAATTTCTCTGAAAAACTCATTGCATAGATTTAGCCTACTAAATAAACCTAAATTTGGTTTAAGAGTAGAGCCTGCATAGCCCACTTATGCTGTACATAAATATATTTTAAATTTTTATTCATTTGCTTATAAACGTTTTTAGATATTTTTTTGAGGGGAGAGCTAAGCAGTTATTTGAATTTATTTTTTGTGACGTATTTAAGATCTCACAGAGTTTCTACAAAAATATAAAATCCTTCATTAAAAATATATTATTTTATCGCTGAACGTAGAACCACAAAACTTTACGATGAAAAAATAAAACCTACTGAGAATCAAATAAAAGAAATTGGTTTGTGATTTATGCAATTGTCACATTTTATTCACAATATTATGTTTCATTAGGAATTTCTGTATATTTGATCATCTAGTTCATGTTGTTTTAAATTTATTTTCATACAATATGAGAAATCTAATTAGCAAAATATTTTTAAACCAGAAGTAATGTTGGTAACAATGATTCATTATTTACTGTAATGTTTGTTTTAATAGTAAGTTATTCGAGTTAAGGTCTTAAATTTCTTAACAAAATCGTACTCAGGTTTTTACATCTTAGAGCACACTGAATTATACGATACAAATCTGGCTGCAAATTCAGAACATATCCTAATAATATTTTTGTAATCATTTTAACTGAGGACTGCTTTCGCTATATTTAAGTGGAATTCGAGACTCAAGCATCCTTTCTTAAACTACTCAAGGTTGTCTGGCTCCACATTGAAACAATTATGAATGACTTAATTACATTTATGTGTTACGGGAGCTAACGTATATTTATTTCTTACTTATACAAACACAATAAATCTATTTCGATAGGTATGCTCAGACATAGGCCTATTTATTGTATTAACTATGAGTGTGCCAACTTAACAGGCAAAATAAAAACGAAACAGTCTTCTTGATAATAATATCATTCTACGGACGTAAGATTATTTCTAATCATTCGGTAACACGTTGTGTTGATGTTGAATTAAAAAAATTTTTAAGAATCTAATTGCAATTTGCACTAGCAATATTGTTCAAAATGGCTCATCAGAATATTTTCCTTGCCCAGTGAACAAAATTCTACGAACGAAAACCAACTAGTAAAAATTTATTTTGCGAAATATTGACAGGTTACCTTAAAATATATTATTCATGTCAATATTACTTGCAGCTCTGTTTGTTTATTTGGGAAGGCCAAGAAATATTTTAAACATTAAAATCTAAGCAAACTTGAAACCTTTAAGTTAGGTAATGTAATAGCTATTTGTCTGTTGACTTCATGCCATTGGACTTTCATCATACACTGTAATTTTTTTTATTCGTTTACAAGAATATTCCTTTGGAAACTCACTTGTCAACGATATCACTTTTTATATTGCAAGGCAGAGCTTTGTATCATTTGTAATTTTACAAAGCTCTGCCTTGCAGTTTTACGTGTGATATTGTTGGCAACTGAGTTTCCAAGGATTTTCCTTTAAAAAAGTACAATCGTTTTTACAGTGTAGTGATCAACGTCTTTTCCTGCTTGCCGTGGGATCGTTATCTAAATTAAAACCATTGGTACATGGATAAACTAGATTTTTGGTTTTTAGTTTGTAAGCCACTGCTAATATACACATTAAATTATATGACTTTTGTAATAGGTAAGTTGGACAAATTTTTAAATGTGACCTACGAGGAAAATTATTACGTATTATGCTAAGTGTAACCGCTGATTAAATAAATAAAGATTTGCTTTGTATTTTTCCTTCTTGTGACCATGACTAAATGATATTGGCATGACTTATCACACGTAAAGATTCAGAGAGAAAACAATATTATTATTATTACAGCGATAAGTATTAAATAGCAGATACAGATAGCGCAATAAACGTAGATAAAAACTGTTTGCATTGTATATCCAAGTGTTTTATTTGGTTCAAAAAAATAAAAATAAATAAATATTATAATTATCAATTTAAGAATACTCGAAAAAAGCTGTTCTAATTGTTGGATAGACAATAACTGTCACGTGCACACCATAAACTGAGTGCCGAAACACGAAATAAAACTAGAAAACAATATTGCCGCTGCCATAGTAAGTGACTGTTTCTTCAGTTAATTTCTTGCTAGTTTCATTCCTTGATAGTAAAAGAAGGTAAATTTTAATTTTTTGTATGTTCATTGTTACAGAAAATATTTCTGTGGTTGTAATAAACAAAGCTAGAAATTGTTTTTTGGAAGTTTACCGAGTACGGTAATGTGTTTCACCTGCGAATAAAGCAAATGTCTTTATGCTGATTGTATCTTGGTCGTAATGTTACAGCATCGTATCTGAAGAAATGTTCCAGGTCGGATCCGAAACTAAACGAATGTGCTCTGAAGAACGGAAGGGAAGCGATACCCACCCTCATCAAAGGTGAGTGTTCCAAGCCAGAGTGATAGCTATGAATAATATCATATCCAGAGATTATGTTTCGATACCATATCGTCACATATTTCGTGAAAGCAATAAAATAGTATCTATACTAATATTATAAAGCTGAAGAGTTTGTTTGTTTGTTTGTTTGTTTGTTTGTTTGAACGCGCTAATCTCAGGAACCACTAGTCCGATTTGAAAAATTATTTCAGTGTTGGATGGTACATTTATCGAGGAAGGCTAAATGCTATATTTTATTATCAATAACATTAGGGATCCTTACTAAAAGTCCAATTTAGAATCAAATGCGTTGGAGGGGGTTAGATACAACATGCAGTACACGTACAAAGTGTGTGTTGACAATGCCGCAGGCGCTAGAAGTTTATTTCCTATTGCTGATTAACATTTTTGCCACGCACTAGATGCCTTATCATTCTTAATTTTCCCATACAAGTAAAAAACACCCGTGTGATATTAACAATGCAGCAATCAGTACCCTCATAAGAGTTCAATTAGTATTTAAATACTTTTTATTGCTTTAAATCGCAAACCTAAACTATTGTTTTTTTTCTCTCTCTGTGTTCAATTTGTTTTTTATTGCCCTTTTTTTCAAGTATAAATATTTTACAGACTTGAAACTTCACAGTAATGTTCCTTATGTTACGCAGGATGACATTTCCCGAAAATTAGATCCCATGGGTGGTTAAAACCAGGCAACAGTGGGTACTTTGTCTGCATGAGAACAGGATTTTGCATTGTTCATGCCTTCTGCGTCTCCATGGCAACGGGCATCGCGCGGCAGTGGCGTACCCACAAGGAGGGACATGTATAATGAGCGGCGCAAGAGTGATCTGCCTGTAGACTGCCGTAGCGAAGTACGGGTACATCAGTTGTACGTTGCGTGCACGAGTCGGGAAACCATCGGTGCTATTCATTTTCTCTCCGGTACATTATACAGCATTGTAATAAATTTTCACTGAACTTTTTTTTTACCATTACTGTAAATGGAAGATGTGGCTTAATTTTTTTCCCATTAGTATAGCCGTGCGAAGCCGGGTCGGGCAGCTAGTCAGTAATAAAAGTATTATCTCTTTAAAATATTAACTACTCTGAAACAAGTTCCGGTATACATAAACGTTATTTTTTTCTTAAATTCCTAAAACTATTATGTTTCAGATATGTTGGTGTTATTAATAAATGAATTCTTAAAAAGTAAAACATTAATGACATTAATTTAAAATCAACACTCTCTATCGTACCAGCTAATTTATAGTAAAGTTTCACAGGCCAGGTGCTTGCATACTAATCAAGTCTTTTCAGTGAAAGTGTATCCTTCTTGTGAATGAGTCTGTAAATGACTCAGTGGCACTAGCGAACATAAGTTTAAACGATAAGACGGTTTAGAGATGATGAGGGTTCATGATATGTGGTCAAAGATTTTATGAAATAAATGGGTTGGGCCAACTAGAGTATCCAGGGAAAACCTCATAGCTCAAAGAAACACGTGCCATTAATAATGTTCGCAAGCTTTCTCGGCCATTGTCTGAAGTAGCTTGACTTCTGAGTTGTAGCCGCGTCCTTGGAGAATAATTCACCTCAATCATTCGCCAAGGACGCGGCCACAACGCAGAAGCCAAGCTACTTCAAACACGTGCCATGTTTTATAGCTCGCGAAAAAAAACAAAGTCCTGGTTTATATCCCACCGGGAATTGAATAAAGAACATGTTTATTTGATGAAGATCTTCACGTCATTAAAAAATATTCTTCAACTACTCTTAGTGTGTGTCCTTTCGTTGACCGCTGTAATTTTAGGCTGTGTATTTCCTTACGACTTGAAACATGAATAAGAAAACAAATCATTCACTTTGGTGGGTTCTTTAAAACTCTTCTTCTTGTGCAGCTTCTTTTAGCTACAGCGGCAGAAACGAATTGCGTGACACCGTCCTAATTAGGAATCAAAACACTGTAGCGATATGTGTGTCTCTTGATTGGCTGGATTCATATTGGACATAAGTTTACTTCTTTCAAACTTAAAGAGGCTTTTTGAATGTCAATATTGCTGCGAATGAACCAGACAAACGTGCAAGAGAAGAAACGAGAAAAGAATTAAATTGTGAGCGAGTATTTCTTTAAAGTACTCACCAGAAATGGGTAAAAATGTAACCTCGGTAACGAACAAATTCATGTGTTCGTATGTTGCAGATACACTTATAATACGAAACTGGGACACGAAATTTAACGTAGAATTCTTAAAAATAATACCTAGCGTGATAAATATACGGAAATTGGGTTTTAAACTACAATTATGGACGCGAATCACCAATAATTTCCGCACTTACCTCTACATTTTGCTGCCGGAACAGCTACGTCGATTATTGAATCATTTGATCAGCAGACCAAAACTGTTTTGCGACAAGGAATTTTATAAAAATGCTGACCATTTTGATAAAAATTTATCAAACAGTTAGTGCTATAAAGTTTCCCTTTGGCTTTGTTAACCTTTATTTTTCACGCCATCCACCACAGATGGCACGCATTTTGGTTACTTATTTCCGTTCTATGTGACTTCTGACCTATTAATTAAGATACTTCTACCAAGCGCCGTATTTAGAGAGCTAGGATGTTGACCAATCATAAACACCATATCACGGCAACGAATATTCACAGGTCTCTGTAATCATGAGTGTGGATGAGATTATTTTTAAGTGAAACTTCTTTAATGAGGAGGCAACAATTTTCGAGTGTTACTGAAATTCCGATCGCATGAGGGGAAAAGTTTAGGGTACGTGGTGGGGGAACCGGTAGAGGAGGAGAGTGCGTCAGCGGCGACGCCACTCCAACGCATGCGCTAGCGGTCGAAGGGTAAGACGGCGAAAGGAGGGGAGGGATATGTACGTAGCGCAGCATGCTACATGCTAGTTGTAATGGCCGGAGGGTGGGACGGCAGGGGAGAGGTAGAAATGACGCAGCGGTGATGCTACGTAATTCTCGTAACGCTGTGTGGGTCTACTCCTTAGTTTTCGTAACGGCTGACGTTTGACGTTGCCATGATTGTTTTATTTTATTTAAAGAAACTACGATTTATTTATTCGTGTGGAAAAGAGTCATTGATTTTAATCTTGAGTTTATAATTATAATTAGTTTTGACGTGACAAAGTTTAATAAATCGATGAACGCCGGCTGCAAGCACGAAAAATTGTCCCGTTACGCACATTGTTCCGTTATGCTGTGTCCCGTTACGTTAATTGGTCCGTTACGCTGTATCCCGTTACGCTCATTGGTCCGTTACGCTGTGTCCCGTTACGCTCATTGTACGCTTGCGCCGCATCTATCTCTCTTCCACTCGACTGTTTATAAAGTGAAGTGAAAAGTTAATGTGGTTTTCGTTGCTTAATACAACAACAATTTCGGCAATAAAGGTTAACTATTCTTATATTTTAGAAATCTGATTACTAGTATAATTTCAAGGATTTATTCCTTTATTATTAAAATAAAAATGATTCAATTTTATTCATAAAGTATGCAATCATTTCATCAATGTTTTGTTATGACGTTGTCACGTTAAACTATCGTCCGTAAACCGACTTTACAGACAACCAATTTATTTTTTATGTGGATTGTTTGATTGAAAATGAAAAATTATTTATCTCTACCTATACCTAAAAAAAGCAAAATGTTTCACTTATGTCTCTTCTGTCTCTTCTGTCTTCTGACTCCGCGCTCACAATTATTATTTTTTTTTTTATTTCTGCCTACAGGTGACAGCTACCTGCGCATACCCGTGCTCAACCCTCTACAGTTGGAGCAGGTGAAGGTCAGCGAAGGCACGGGAGGCGTCAAGTTCACTCTCACCCTCAACAAGGCTTCCGTGTACGGCGTGAAGCAAGCGGAGGTGACGCAAATCAAGTGGGTCCAACGTTCACTTCCCTTACGTTTATGTTTGAATCGGGCTTTATGTTAGAGACTAGCCTTGCACCAGATGAGATTCCCCAGCCTCAATTTTTGATGAACTACCAAAAAAAAGCTGACAAAACTGACCTTTATTTATTGACAGGATATTAAAAATCAATTTCAATTATTAGGAGTTCAAAAATTGCACACTTCCATACAAATTTCATCCCCTATTTTACCCGCTTAGGGGATAAATGTTCAAAAATCCTTTCTAATTTCTCAATCTACACTATATAAGGAAATCCTATGCGAAATTCCATGCTTCTAGAGTCACTGGTTCAAGCTGTACGATGTCTTCAATCAGTGTTAGAGTTTCATTAAGTAGATACAGAAACCAAAATACGAAATATTAGTACAAAAATATTTTTATTGCCATAAAAATTTTTTCTGACTTAAAATACTATAAATTTGGCCTTCTTAACAGCAGGGATTAAACAAAAAAAATTTCAAAAACCATGGCATAGTGCCTTTTGCCTGTATTCATTCAATTTTGATCATTAAATGAATTAAGTACCAGACGCCAGTGACTTTACAGAATTCCAATAAATTATGTACTAACCGTAAGGAAAGAAACATTTTTTTAGAATCAAACGCTCAAACATTTGATCGGCTTTTTTTTCAAGTACGAAAACAGTTTTTTTTCCTTTTCCATGTCTGATTTCAGTGATTTAAATTTTTAATGGATCTTGAACTGTGTGTAAATTGCGAGATGAATTTTAATTGGCGGGGAGTCTACAATTAAAAGGGAACGAAGCCATGCCCAAATATTTCCGAAGTTCACTCGGGCATCTTCGGGATGCACAAATTGGCGTATATAAAAAAAGAACACGCAAATTAAAATTTCTTGCTCCAAATTACAAAACAATATTTTCATGATTTTATTCAATAGATCAGCGGTTCCCAAACAGTGGGTCGCGACTCGACCCTAAAACTATCAAGGGAGCAGTAGGTAAGTGCTACCTGATGATGGCGAATGCAATGTCGACCGAAACGTCGGTGAATTATTCACCAAGTACACGGCTACAACCCAGAAGCCAAGCTACTTCAGATATTATTTTAATTTTAGACAGCACAGTTAAATTAAGGAACACGCTATAGTTCTTGATATTTTTATGAACTATTGTTTTTTTTTTGTTTCAGTATTGATCTCAACAAAAAATTTGTGAGCGTGAAGCTGGAAATCAAAGAGAATTATCTGCAGTTAATCTCAAAGTATGTTGTCGACGGGAAGATCTTACTTATCCCCATCAGGGGAGAAGGTGACTTTAATCTAACTTTGAGTGAGTATTAACAGAAGTATATTTTTATTTTATGAAATAAATATATTTCCATCCAACGGTGTTTGTTTTTGAATTGAAATCACAAAATTTTGAAATGTAACTAATGCACCCAGCTGTTCATATTTAGACTCTAATTAATGATACACTGTTTCTGTCTGTTATCTCGTCTTCTCAAGAGCATGTTTATTCATAAAAAAAACTTTCTGCTAAAATTAATAGCAAATATGAAACTTATAATGAACTATTGCACCCAATTGTTTAGATTTAGACCCTAATTAATAGTGAATTGTGGTTTTCCTGAAGCGTCTCTTCTCAAGAGTTTGTTTATCCATAAACACTTTCTGCCACAAGTAATAAGAAAGAAGTAAATTAATAAAACCTAAAATGTACTAATGCACACAGCTATTAAGATTAAGACCCTATTAATAGTACAATTTTTGCTTTCTGGAAGCATGTATTCTCAAGAGTATGTATATCAATTATCGATTTATGTGCATAAGTATTAAGAAAAAGTAAATGCATAAAACTTAAGATGTATTTATGCACCCTGCTATTAAGAATTAGATATTTTTAAATGTTGTATGATTGCATTTGTAAAGCATGTCTTTTCAAGAGTATGTTTATCTATAAACTCTTTCTGCGTACGCGCGTGTACAAAACTGTGTAGTGGATGTATTTGTCATTTAATTTCCGGTTCTGAAATGCAATCAGGAAAATTTGGAAGAAATATTTCGAGTATTTATTTAAATTATCAGGGGAAAACGTAGGTCAATTAATACCAAACGAAAGCTTGTTCATAAAGAGAATGGTAACATCTAAGAAATACACTGAATTGAAATCTTGCAACATTAAAACGTGCACACATATTTTTTTAAATTTCTTATAACCGTTTCCCGTTTAATCCGACTCTCATTTAATTTATTTTGTTTCATGAAACGTGTGCGTAGTAAGGTATTATTTTTTAGAGATAGTTTTTATCATGTATACGCTGAGTGTTTGTATCACAGTTAAATAATTAAAAAAGTGTTTTACAGGAGATAAAATTAAAAAAAAAAAATTGTATGCTGAATCATACCCTGTGTGTTTAAACGTAAATTATAAGTTAAATTTTTCGCCCAGAATAATTGAATATTTTGTTTTCCAGATAATGCACGAGGTGAGTTCAAGACCAATTTCGATCTCGTCAAGCACGAAGACGGATTGGAGTACATTAAACTGAAGGACAGCGAGCTGCAATTCGAGATAGACCAGGCGTACTTCGACTTGCAGAACTTGTTCAACGGGGACAAGGCTTTGGGTGAGTTGCGTGATTGTTGCACTTCGGATACGAACCACTACAACCTGTGAACTAACTAGAAATAAAAGTGTGAGAGCGTCTTTCAGTACTTTCCAGTGGATGTGTAAACATCTTATCTCCGTTACGAGCGAATTCGCGTGTTCTCATTGTTGCAAATAAACTCGTAAAATGTTGCTCGAACATGAAATTTAACTTTAAATCATTTAAAAATAATCCCAATGTTTAAACCATAATTGCGTTTCGAATTGCATTTCTGAATTTAAACCACATGAAGTTCCTGCACCCACCGCTAGAATTCTCTCCTGGAGCATCTATGTCGACTATCAAATCATTCGATTCGCAGAGTGAAAACGGCTCCTATAAAAGCAAAATTGACTGGGGGGAAAAAAATTACTAAACACCGACATTGAATCTGATTTTCAAAAAATAATGTTATAAAATAGGGCACATCATTTTAAACATCATTATACAGATAAAACTATGAAGTCTCCCACAGGCTTTGTGAATTTTGATTTTGCAACATCCGCCACAGATGGCAGCACCGTGGTTACACATTTCCGTTACATACGATTTCCGTTCCATTCACAAAATTACTCCTACCAAATGCCGTATACCAAGAGCTGAGATGTTTACACATCAAAAATATAGTGTGTGAGTGTGTGTTTGAGTAAAAAACCTGACGGCTGGGTTAAAACAACTTATTATCAAAATTTATGGAAGTAGAGTCCTTCACATTTTTCTGTTTATCTCTGAGGCAGTGTCGGAACGTATAGGTTAAAGAAATGAGAGTACTCTGATAAAACTCAGAAGTCTCAACAGAGATCTAGCGTATATTATCACCGTGGTTGAAAGTGAATAACCTTATCACGTTACCAATCTAACTCTGATCAAATCATTAAGTACAATGCCTGTGTTGTGAGGGAAATAAGCGTTTTACTCTCCGTTCTTATTAATATGTATAGCTAGGTTAAGAACATGTTTATAATTTAACATAAAAATATTACGAAAATTATTGTAAGATTATGAAACAATATGTATAAATCATGCTATACTAAAAAACATATTCACAATAAATCGAAAACAATACCCTAGATGAAATAAATAAAAAAAATTAATATCAAGATTAATAGAAATAGATAAATAAAATGAAGATAAATAATATAAATAAAAATAAAAAATTAATATCATGATAAAAGAAAAAAGATGTTTGTATGACATTGCAAAAAAAATATATATATTTTGAAATTTTAAAAAAATAATAAAATAAAAAACTTCTATTGAAAGAATGCCTCATAAGTATTTGATAGAGCCACGTATAATTTTTTTTCGGATTCATTGGGCAGCAAAGTGGACTTGAAGACACTTTACATTTACTTCAAGTAGATCATTGGACTACAGTGTTCTTGACAGTTCCTTGACAACCCACAGCCGGTTGTACACACAGAGAAGATGTGGTTACCCAATCACGTGTGACCCGCCAAAGGATATGACCTTATTACTGACCAATGAGCACTCCGAAAAGGCTTTATCACGTGTAAGCTTGGAGTGAAGTGAATTCGTAAAAGGCACGTAAATGTGGCTCTAGTAATTAGCCGCAGACTTGTAACTAATATTAATTGTACATAAAATTCAGGTAACATTAAGTATAAAAGTTTAAGTTATTTTACCTTAACGTTAATAAATTATTGTTACCACACATGAGAGCATTAATTAACTTAACAGCATATTTACACAAATGTTTAAAAAGAAAATTCCCTACGCAGCAAATCGGTGAAAATTTCTTATGACTTTTTAGCTTGTGAAATTATATTTGAAATTATCATTCCTTTTAAGTCATGAACCTTTTAACATTAAACTGATATTCATTTTCAGTAGAAATCATCAAAAAGTACATAAATCTAAATATATAAAGGCTGGATTGTGGAAAATGTGTAGGTAAGACGTTTTCGCATAATGCATTCTTGTCAAACGCTAAATTTTCTGTGGTTAAATATGAGGGAGTAAACGAAAGGGGAAATAAATTTTGATGCAAAATAAACATATGATATTATTAATACTTTTTTTAACTTCCAAACTTCTAGATTACACTAATCTCACTGAAGTTTTACTTTACGCTTATTGAATTACACTTGCAATGGGAAAGATTCATTTAACGTATATTGGACACAAGCCTTTGCTTATTTAAACTGGTTGTAATGTGTTTTTTTATATATTTAAACAGGGGTAGACTAGTAATTGCGTATCTTTGTCTAATACATTCATTTAAGTCAAATATTTACAACTGTTCGAAAGTTTATATACAAGTGCAAGCAGTCTAATTATCACCTGCGACATCGACTTACGTACGTATCAATCATCGCAGCGATGTTGAGTGCGACGGCTGGTACCACAAGTATCTTGAGAATACGAGCAGATTGATGTGCCATTATTTTTTTTCTATATTGATTTATAATCCTATTATACTCTTTTAAATGTTAAATTCTGAAAGAACCCTCCCAAGTGAATGCTTACTTTATACGGAATGTCCAATAATTCAACGTCAATCCTATAAC
Source organism: Bacillus rossius redtenbacheri (assembly GCF_032445375.1). Lineage (NCBI taxonomy): Eukaryota > Metazoa > Arthropoda > Insecta > Phasmatodea > Bacillidae > Bacillus > Bacillus rossius. The sequence goes on along the minus strand of NC_086333.1, from coordinate 68,969,515 downwards.
GTTTTATAGGCCAGTAAATCACAATTTTGAACCCAACAACCCAAATTTGATAAGTGTCATAGTTCGGCTTTTTTTAATATATATATATATATTTTAATTTTCACCATATCACAAATACTTCAACGGAATCCTAAATAACCCAACTATTGATAACATTTCAAAATAAAATCAAACATTCTGTAGGTTTGAGAAAATAAATATCCGGCAAAAATAATTTCATCGCTTAAATTTTATTAGTATTACTGTAATCAAATTTACTTCGCTAACTTAACAAGATATTAAAAAAAAGACTCATTAAAGTAAAAAAAAAATTGCATTTTAGCAGGGTAAATGTTTTTACTTAGTAAAAGTTACCCAATTATTTATTTTTTAATAGTATGGTATGTTTATTTTTATTTTGAATTGTTATCAATAAATAGGCTACTAGGGTTATTTATGATTTCGTATAAAAATTGTAGTCACAAAAAATACTTATTTGGTGCATGGTGTTGATTTCTAAACGTAAAAATGAATGGCAATAACTTGAAAAAAATGACAATATTTAATTTAATCTTTTAATCAGAACCTTGATTTAATCGTTCTATCAGCTCTCTTCTCTGCTTGACTTTGAGTAACGGCACATTCTTTATAAATAATGTTGACATGATTGACCAATTGTTGAGGCAGGGCCATGATGGTTTTAGTCAAGTATAGGATCCACATTCATGTGACAAACTCCTCTCCAAATTACACCAGGAATAAGCCCTGTTAGTAGCGTTAGCTAATCGTGAATAACTCTAAACTCTTAACGTGTTCCAAGCTTTTTTTTCTAAATGGAAAGAAAATATTCACGTAAAATTACATCTATTTGTAAATTTGTACATTAACTTGTAAACCACTAAAAAATAGTGTTTGCAGTAATTCTGGGTTCAGATTCTTGTCCGAATATTTGTGCTTTGTGTTGTCCCAGTACCTCCAATAGTTAAAGTTATTTGTAAGCCATTGGATAGTTTTCCATTATTAGCTGCGCATGTTAGTAAAAACGGTTTAACACAATAAAGTCAAATTGTTGAATACTGGATTAATTTTTTCACGGTTTAAAAAAATATGCCTGAATGAATTATCAATTCAAATAAAAATTTATGCGCCAATTATCGTAAGAAATATCCATTATCATCTGGAAAAACTTATTCAATATATGAATCAATTAACCATAGCCATGCGTTGAACAAACCTACAATATTAATGTTCGTAGGCTTTCACGGCCATTGTCTAAAGTAGCTTGGCTTCTGGGTTGTAGCCGTGTCCTTGGCGAATAATTCACCAACGTTTCGGTCGACATTGCAGTCGCCATCATAAAGGAGCAATTGCCTAATGACTGCTCCCTGAAGATGGCGACTGCTATGTCGACCGAAACGTCGGTTAAATATTCGCCAAGGATACGGCTACAACCCAGAAGCAAAGCTACTGTAAACCTACATTATGTTCCTTGCAGTATTACAAACGATTTCTTGACAACTGGTTTCCGAAGGAATCTTTTGTAAAAGGAAAGGAAATTTTTGACCTGTAACCATCTAAGCTCTAGGTATACGGCATTTGGAAGAATTAATTTCATGAATAGAACGGAACTATCATGGTACGGAAATGTGAAACCGCGTGCCGCCATCTGTGGCTAGTGGCGCGAACCTAATTTCACAGAGTTTAATGGATTTTAACTAATCAGGTCCAAAACCGGGATTTAGTATTTTTTTTAAGACTTTTTTTCTCTTTTATCAGAGCCGTTTCATTATATGATTTAATATTTGATATTCCACGTATCTGCTCCTGCAGCGAATTCTAGCGGCAGGTGCGGAAACTACGTATGCTTCGCGTCGAGAAATCATTGGCGAGTACTGTGTTCTCTGCCCCGCAGGTGACAACATGAACATGTTCCTGAACGAGAACTGGCAGGAGGTGTACAAGGAGGTCAAGGACGCCGTGATCGAGGTCCTCAAGACGCTGATACTGGAAATCATCTCCAAGGTGACCGACAAGGTCGCCTACGACGTCATCTTCGACCCTTGAAGGGCGGCTCTCCCTCTCCTCGTCAGCCCAAAGTTGTGTCTCGTGTGCTTTCCCCCGCCGAACACTAGCTGTGGTGTCCGCGCAAGCGAATATCGCCTTTCCAGTCATCGCTGATTCCGGGCCGCAGTGGGGTTTCATCAAGCCGGCGAGGAAAGTTGCGCCATATTGATGTCTCTTCGTATTGTTTTTTTATTTATAATGTGTAACATCTTAGCTATCAGTACACGGCGTTTGGCCGGAACCAAGGAACGGAAACGTGTAACAACAACCACGGTGCTGCCATCTGTGCGGGGATGATGGCGCGAGCCAACGTTCACGAAAGAACGTTTTAGTGAATTTTAACAAGATGGTCAGCTTTCTAGTGAAAATCCCTTGTCGCTTTTATCGGAGCGGTTTCATTGCACAATTTAATCTTTCTCGCCGTAAATCGGATGATTCAATATTATACGTATCTGCTCCAGCAGCGAGTTATAGCGGCGGATGCGGAAACTACGTGTGATTCGCGTACAAATAAATTTAGTTTAAAGCACAATTTTGCGTTTATTAGCTCGTTACTGAGATAAGATGTTGCGCATCACTGGCGAAGTACTGGAAGACTCACTCACATTCTGTTTTGTCATAATAAAAAAAAATTAAAAGAAAGAGCACTTTTAGTCGTCTCTTTGAAACGGTCCAGTTTGTTAAGATTTACTTTCACTATTACATGCTCCATCTCGACTGTTTGGATATATTTTTATTCAAGGAATCTGCTGCCAACATTTTTTGTAACTTTTAATCAAACGTTGTTTTTCTACGTCATTTAAATAAAAATACAAAAATTACTTATTTTTCAGTTGCGACTTGAAAGTCATAACTGCTTCCATTCGCGCGAGTTTATGTTTCCAGCCACAAGAATCACATGGAAGTGTTTGAAATTTACTTCCTGTGGAAGGTTATACAACTGTTCAGAAGTAGGTCTTGTGAGAAGAACTTTAGAAAATTTTCATTTAAACTGGAACAGACCTTAGGAGGGCTTTGCTTGGAAAAATTGTACTTGTAATTACAATATTAATATGGTAATATGTTTCAATTTAAATAATGATTTGGTTCATTCATGATAATAATATCAATATATCTATGTTTTGTCATATTTTCTTTGCTTTTGTTTTTGTACATTAAAACACACACTCATTATACATTAAAATATTTAATCGTGTAATGATTGTTTCCTTTTTAGTGTTTTAAATAATATGAATGTATAATAAATTTATTTCTTCTAAATTTGAGACATAAATCTATCTGTTTCTCATCCTTGAAAAATATAATTGTGTGTATTTAAAATAAATCACTATAGCCGTTTTAGAGAATGGCAGTTCAGAAACAAAAAATGATTTTCTAAGATATTTTTTAATGCCATATTTACTAATTTATTGAGAATTAATTTTTCCGAATTAAAATGGTGATATTATTTGCTGCGTAAATTACTCTTACTTAGGCCACGGTACTTAGTTATAAGTCATGACACAATATACGTTATTTTCAATTTTTTTATGCTAACCTGAACACCAGTGCATCCTTACTCCGCCATTATGGCATAGGTGTCACAATATACCATTAAATATGTGTTATAACAGATGTTAAAATTATTAAAAATTAAGTTATGTTTGTCAGAGAAGTCAAAGTGTGTCATTGTTTCAGCAGATATAAATCAGTTGCTTTTATTAAAATTTAGCTATTCAGCAGAAAAAGAGGTTTTTTATCTTAAATTGCAGTGCACAATAAACCGATACTTAAAATATGGAGATTTTTAATTGAATGAAATATATTATGTGGTAAGGTATGAAACTAGAGTATACCTTTTTAGTACACTACATTAATCCTTTATGATTTTGAGTATTTCTATTGTGTTGGAAAGGAAACAATTGGAAACAGAAACACAATTAACTTAAATGTGTTATTTGACTTGATGTGATTACGTCGAGAGTAAATTAGATATCTGATAAATAATTTACAATCATAAAATGAGTAAACATTTAAATTGTTTTTGGAAAATTAAATGACAAAATGGTTTCAGTAATTGATGTCCTTGGATGGAATAAAATTGAAGAACGCTGACTTGCGTCCTTGGTCCCTAATGCTTTACACTTATGAAGTAAGTGTCACTAGTTCAATCTCAATGCTGACTTTCCTCAAATTTATATGCGCCGAATAAATAACCAAATGCTTGTGAGTTCTCTATAATCTTGGAGGTCGTATGTTATTAAGCGTATGTGCACAATTTCGGGGCCAAAAACCTTAAATATTTTCGTCTCAAACTTTTTAAATCAGTTTTTTGTTTTGTCTTCATAACTAACTGCAAACTGACTTAATTTATTGCTTTTTTCAAAGTAATCCAATGATATTTTTCCCAAAAAGTACTTGAAGTTTCCATTTTATGTGGCAATATTTAAATGATATTAGAATCACTTCTTTAAACAATACTTTTTTGATGTGACAACGTCTAATAAATCGATGAACGCCGGCTGCACGCACTAAAAAGTGTCCCAATACGCCCATTGTTCCGTTACGCTATGTCTCGTTACGCTCATTGTACGCTTGCACCGCATCTATCTCTCTTCCACTCGACTGTTTATAAAGTGAAGTGAAAAGTTAATGTGGTTTTCATTGCTTATTACAACAACAATTTCGGCAAATAAGGTTAATTATTCTTGCATTTTAAAAATCTGATTACTAGTATAATTTCAAGTATTTATTCTTTTATTATTAAAATAAAATAATTCAATTTTATTCATAAAGTATGCAATCATTTCATTAATGTTTTGTTATGACGTTGCCACGTTAAACTATCGTCCGTAAACCGACTTTACAGAAAACCAATGTTTTTACTTTTTGACATAAACTGTTTCAGATAAAAATAAGTGTTTTGAAGTCGGGACAAATATCTTCGCCAAAAAAATTAAAAAAAAAACATAAAATAAGAAAGATAAGTAACCGCTGAAACGAATAGACTTACAGTCGCAATAAAAGCACACTTGAACTCACATATTATGTGGGAATTAAAACAGAGCAGCGTGACAGCTTAGAACGCGACGTGACAGCTAAATATCGCGTCATTATGATCATTCCCCTTATAAGCGGCGCAAAATAAATATAAAAATAAACGCTTACGTACAATGTTTTTTGCGTAACGTCTTAGCTCTCGGAATACGTTTGGTAGTAGTAATTTCGTGATTTGGAATCGAAGTTGCATAGAACGAAATGTGTAACAACGGTACTACCATCTCTGGTAGATGACGCAAACTAAAATTCACAAATCTAAAGGGATAGTTTACATCATTAGCTGTGTATTTAATTTTAACAAGAAGGGCAGTATTTTAATAAAATTTCTTATCGAAAATCAGGTCAAAAGCCTAGGTTTAATATTTTTTTCAAACTTTTTATTGCTTTTATTGGAGCAGTTTTATTATATATTTACAAATTTCGCTCTGCAAATTAAATGATTTAATAGTTGGAAGTATCTGCTCCGGCAGCGAAATATAGCGGCGGGTGCGGAAACTACGTGTAATTCGCATCCAGAAATATAGTTACAAATACAACTATCCTATATGTTTTGGTGTTAATTTCAATAATTCAAAGTTGACAAACATTTTTGAAGCTAAAAATTAAATTTGATTTAGAAAATTTACAGTGAATCAACAAATCTCAGTGATTTCTCATATACATTTTATAGATTTAAACTTAAAAAATACTCGAGTAGAAATATTATATGTAGCTTGGTATCGAACAGGTGATGCTAATATTCCTTCAAAATAAAAAATACAAAGTCTGCATGTATGCTATTATTATATATACCTTATTACTTCTAGGTCTAGTAAATGTTTCTATGGCCGTGCAGTCAAAGGCGTAAGTTTTCCAACCTAGAGGTCCGAGTTGTTATGGTTCTAATCACATCACTGCTAATAAAGTTTGTAAAAAATTAAATTTATTGTGTCGGTAAGGACACAATAATATTAGCAGGTAATGGAAAATAGATCGATCTTATGTGCACGAGAAAGAGCGAAGCTGGCACTCTCGAGGAACAAACAGCAGAAACAAATATATTGGTATCAAAGATGGCGGCCTCCAGTGAAACAAAAAAAAACAAGATGGTGGTCGTGTCTTCAACCAAGATAGCGGCTTCCAGCAGACGACAACAAGACGGTGGCTGTGTCGTCAGAATCTAAAAAAGAGTGGTTGAGATATCAGCTCTAAGATTGCGAACATGTTATTAGATTTCAAGATGGCGATCCAAACGCAAATTCCAACATTCGGGGATTAGGTCAAAGGTCATCCAAGATGGCCGTCGTGACATCACAATCCAATAAGGCAACCGTAACACAAAGTGCAACATTAGGGGATTGGGGCGCTCGATGACAAGTTTGTATAATACAAGATGGCAAATGAGGCCGAATGTTAAGGTTATCCAAGATGGCCACCCCAACGTCACAATCCTATATGGCGATCGTAAAGAAAAGATCAACGTTCACCTCGTCATACAAGATGGCCGCCGTGACGTCGTCGGATATGTAGGTCCCGAGGCAGTGGAAGCCGCCACCTTCACCTCGAACCGGAACCAGCTGACGGAGCCCCATTCATATACTACTCATTCGGTATATATTTTCCGTTGATACCAGAAGTTCAAGGTGATTTACAAACAAAGCAAAGTAGCTGCAATGTCACAAGTAAAATTTGTTACAGTGCTTGGACTTTCTTTATAATATTAATACGTAACATACTTTGGAAAAGGCTAGCAAATAAAAATAAGTTAAATGGACAGCAAATAAATTTTAGTTTTGTTGGGCTCAAAGATCAACCAAATCATGAGTTATTATTAATATTATTATTAATGGGCTTACCTACATTAAAATAAAAAAATATATATATTTTTTAAGAAATTGAATTAGGTAGGTAAAATTAGTAATTTTACAGGATGAGTCTGAATTTAATCTATACACTTTGGTTGTGGAATCATAGCGGAAAAAAAGTTGAAAACTCAAATACGAGTGAAGTTTAAAGTGTTTCCCAAGGCTGGTACACATTTTTAAATTTGGAACTGAGCAACTGATATTTTTTTTCTATATAATTAAAAAAAAACATTTAAGTTTTAACAATTAACGTCTGGATGATGTTTAACTAAACGTAATCAAAATTTTTGTCTTAGCGTGTTATTAGTCCATCGTTGGGCTGAATTCGCTTGTAGCTAGTTAAGAACGAAAAATGTAAACGCCTGGCAGGTGTGCAACACTCACAACGACCCGTATTCTGAAATTGCTTATATCAGGGGCAAGGATGGTAATTGAAGTATAAGCATATAAAATAAGTTATCAATAAACCATTTGTTTATAGTAAAATTTAGTTCTAACATGCAGATTAAAATCTACTTTAAAGCCCACATTTTACATCCATTAAAAATAATTCTGTTACGCTCAGTTTAAATAGAATAATGTTACATCAACGACCAGCTTAGCAGTGTTGAATTAACCATTATCCACACGCTTATATTTCCAATTATTTATTTTTGAAAAAAAATATAGTTTTTAGCTACAAATTCAAAGGTAGATACAGTCTTGGTAAGAAATTTAGAGAATATTAAATGCAGACGGAGTTCATCCGACGAGAACAAAATTAATTCTGTTTATGTCTGCCTCCATTAAATTAGAATATTGGTTATATTGTTTTGGGTCTTCAATGTTCAAAATAAATAATCAGGACAAAAGTTTACTTTTCAATCATTCTGTCTTCACGTTTCTGATCGATTTATTGGAAAAGTTAGCAAAAAGGCAGAACATGAAAATTTGCTGGATGGTCATGACCGCTCTAGGCCACGGAGGGTAGTCTCACTGCTGCAAAAAACCACGCGGGGGACGACTGGACCAAAAATATAAAGAACTGAACCTGAAAAGGCATTTCAAAAAAGTTATACTTAATTTTAAAAATATGCAAGCACACATTATTATCATTCAAAGCAGAAATTAATCGCCAATATAATAATAAAAAAGCGCGTTTAACTCAGTACACATGATATAAGTGAAATTTCTTTGGAAATTCAAACCTCATCTCGTAATTCTATCGTTAGGGGTAATACGGCAAAAAATAAAAAGAGAAAAAATTATAATTTTTAAATAAATGTGAATTATCAAAATTATTACTTACTTCAAAATAACGGATCAGGATATAAATTATTATAGATCAATAATGATTAATTAACGATAACTATTACTCACTGTTGAAATACTCACACCATAAATAAATACTGTGCATATTACTGTTTATTCAAACAATTCTGCCATTTAGATCACGCCAAATCTTTGAACAAAATATTAAATTAATAATAGGTAGCGCTATCTACGTTGGAAATGCAGGGAGTGAGTAGTATACAAATGTATTTCCTGCGCCTGGCTTCGGTTTTAGGTGGCAGTGCCGACCGACCTCTGACCTCAAGGCCACCTCTGACGTCACGGCGTCCATATTGTATGACCTTGACCTTTGACCTTTAATTTTTCCATCTTGATATCGAGCGCCCGAATCCCAAAATTTTGGAAATTTCTTAATGGTCATCATCTTAAATAGTGATGTCATTTCCGCCCTCTTGGATCCGACATTTTGGATCTGCCATATTTAAATCGAGTGCTCCACTCACTCATACTACACTTTTCGTTACGCACACCATCTTGTATGTGTATGACAACAGTGCACTTATTGTTATGGTCGCCATCTTGGATTGTAGAAAGTTGCAATTTTCGTTAAGCCTGCCATATTGAATTCTAATAAAATGTCCGACATCTTGGATCTGATGTCATAGACACTTCTTTATTCTGAAATCATGTCCGCCATTTTTTTTGTCTGCTGGAGGCCACCAACTTGGATGATGTCATAGCCGTCATGTTTTTTTTTCTATTCTGCTGGATACCGCCATCTTGGATACCGACATCTTTGTTTCCTCTGTTTACTCCTAGAGAGTGCTAGCATCGCTCTATCTCATCACATAAGATCGACCTTAACATTCGGCCTCAGTCACCATCTTGTATTCCAATATTGTACCCCAATCCCCAAATGTTGCACTTTTGGTTACGGTTGCCATCTTGTAACGGCCTCCAGTGGCTGTGTCGTTTGTATAAAATGTCTTTTTGCATTACCTTAGAATCACTAGGTCGCTAGTTTCACAGATTCTGGCATTTTGCAAGCGTAGTTATTTTCATCTGAAATAAAACTTGTTATTGAGAATACAAGCTATTGTTCAGCTGGAAGTATGAAGTTGGTTGCTGAATCATTTGAATATTCATATTCTTATGATTATAAGGTAGGTAAGACATGATTTAACCTTGTAATGTCAGACTTTCACGTTAAAATATATGAACTTCTACTTAAAGAGATATGATATTGTGCAAAATAATCGCCATACACGTACATATGACTAAAATTGGATAATAATTTATATTTACTCTCTCAGTTATTATCTGTGTGTCACTCATACCTGGAAAATCATTGATGTATCTGTAACACTTTATTACTGACGAAATCATCTATGCCAACTACAAAATGAAAACCCTGTTGAATTTTGAAATTGCACTTAGAGTAGTTGTTTTTAATATCTAAATAAAAAATTAATAACTAAACATGCAAGTGTAAATAATAAAATAACATGTTATCCTAATAACTTCTTGGTTAATTAACATTTCTGGTTAATTAATTGCTCACACATTTCACAAATTTCCTTGAAAATTCAAAAAAGTAAGATCTTTTCAATACTAAGGAAAATGTTTCTTGTGTTCTCGTTGAGTTTTGTAATCCGGTACATTATGTCCTGACATTTATACATTTTTATGCTTAGCAATACTTTTATGGGCTGCAAGTTTGATATTTGAACGTGAAAATTTCAGGAACATAAAACTATTATTTTAAAGAATAGTTAATCTAATGACCTACTTGTAAGGATCTACTTAGATCAAAACTATATATATATATAACTTTAAAAGTTGATTTTGGTAAGCTCGCAAAGTTTAAAAAAATATGAACTATAAATAAGAATATTGATTAAATTAAATTATCTTTTATTTTAAACAACCATAGTTGGACATACTATAATGTTAAATAATAAAGATAATAAACTAGACAAATATTACAGAAATAACTTAGATTCATCACATCAGCAATGTTATTCACGTTAAAAAAATATATAGCACTATAGTTACTTCGCTCATATAATTTTCAACAAATCAAGGAAATATGTCTATTTATGTAAATTTCTTGATGGAATAAGTACTTCAAATATTACACAATAACGCATTGAATAACACGAGTGTTCATTTTGCGTTACAGTTCTAATGAAAATAAGCCAATTATATAATGTGATCTATATGTGTAGCTTCTACGATGTCCCTCAGGCCACCTTGGCGATAATCGCAGCGACTCTCGGCAGTGGTTGCGACACTATTGTTTATTGACTCCGAACGCAACAAAGCAGGTTGCGGTGTCGCAGGAAATAATGTCATTCATCGCAGCCTGGCGAAGTGCATGATCAAGTTGGGCACTGAATTGCTAATGACGTAGCCCACGCTGTCGTCTCCACTGCTTCAGCGTGCAGAAGCCACTAATGTTCAACTGCATTTTTTTTTCAACCCTAAAGATTGTGCATAGTCGAGTGGTTAGCTAATTGACTTATAAGTACTTTAGTTTTACCACGTCATCGGTCGTTCAAAATGTTATTTTAATTGTTTTGAGATATACATTGGATGAATTTCTTTCTTCGTTTCTAGGGGATCAAAAACATCATAAAATGTAGTAAAAAATTAACACTGATAGGTACGAAGTACATTAATGCACAGCTAATGACGGGAAAACGTACGAAAGAATCAAGAAGACATGCTGATATGTTGCCAACGTTGACTTGCTAACTTCCCGTCCTCTCCCGCTTACAGGAACCCACTCAGTGGCATAGTTACGTAAATACTTGTCATGAATGTGCTTTCGGATGGTCAAACACATCACTTTTGACCCAGATAACAGTGTTTTAAGTCAAAGTTCGAGCATTTTGATTTAGATTTGTGCCAGAATTTTGCACAAAACATAGTTGGGATCAAAAACGTAAGAGATTTACGCTTCCCGTGTCAAAAAATGCAGCGGAAGCATGACGATTGGTTTCCAATCGAGGGTCAGGGCTTTACAGGAAGTGACGCGTTCACAGCGGAAAGGCAGCACCGCGCAGTGGGAACGGTGACGCGAGAAACCAGCCTTTCAGAAGAGCGTTGCAGTGTGAACCAGTGTGGCTGAAGAGTGACGCCATGTGTGAATCAATCTTGCTAGAAAGGAGACGCCGTTTGAACCCAGCCTTGACGCAGATCATTACAGTGTGAGCCGGTCTTCCCGGAGATCTGCGCTATGTGAACCAGCCTTGCCGGAGATCGTCACAGTGTGAGCCAGTCTTGTCGGAGATCGGTGCCATGTGCCCAGCCTTGCTGGAGATCGTCACAGTGTAAGCCAGTCTAGTTAGTAATTGGCGTCTTGTGAACCAGACTTACTGGAGAACGCAACAGTTTGAGCTAGACTTGCAGGAGATCGGCGCCATGTGAACCAGCCTTGCCTGAGATCGTCACAGTTTGAGCTAGTCTTTCCGGAGATTGTCACATTTTGAGCTAGTCTTGCCGGAGATTGTCACAGTTTGAGCTAGTCTTGCCGGATATCGGTGTAATGTAAACCAGCCTTGCCGGAGATCGTCACAGTTTGAGCCAGTATTACCGGAGTTTGGTGTAAAATGCGCCATCCTCGCCAGAGATCGTCACATTTTGAGCCAACCTTGCTGGAAATATGCATATTGTGAACCAACCTTGCTGGAGATCGTCACAGTGTGAGCTAGTCTTACCGAGGAGCGAGCGAACCGGGCTTCCCGCCTGGGAGACCTTACTCCAGTAGCCCCTGGAGGAAACTGACCGCAAATCGCAGCGCCGTCGCTCTTGACCCAGTGACGCGCCCGTGGCCGGCGCGGCCATAGCTCGGCCAAGGATATCACCCTCAGCCTCCTTGGCCAAGGAGGTTTGCTCGTAGCTGCCTCGCTGGAGACATGCGAACGCTGTAGATGCTCACCCAACGTTAAACCTAAGGGTAAAATTTTATATTCAAATGTTCATAGCGTGAATAAAATTGGAACCGTATATTATTACAATTTCGACATGTCACTGGAAATAATTATTCTTTATTTTTTTTAATCTATCATAAGAGTTAATAGCGCAATAATTATGAATCAATTATATAATTTAATCATATTTGTAATAAATACTATTTTACAGTCTACATATTGTATGCCCTTTCTCAGATTTAACAAATATCTTTAAACGACAATCGAAACAGGTTTATTTATGATTTTAAAATATTGAATTAAAAAAAAATTGTTTTTATTCACATAATTACGTAATTTTCTTCTGGTTCACTGTGTAAATAATGTAATTTCGTTCAAATAAAGTCGTTTTATATATTTTTGGGGGTTTAGTGATTTGAGTATTTTTTTTTTTACATTGAAGGAATATATCTGTTAGGTCAATTAAAAAGATTGCACAGCAAAAACTATTCAGAAAAATTCTTTATCTTTCCGGCTGTTCTTGATATAATTCCAATTTCATTCGTGTTAGTTTATTTTGAATTTTTTTTCAAATAAAACTTGAGGGTTCTTTTTATTTTATAACTTATTTAAATCAATAGGAATACATCTTTGAGAAATACCAACTTTATTTCTAATATACAATTGTCTGTTAGTAACATTAGTTTGGAAACATACAATAATTCATTTTATTTTGTCTCTGAATAGAATGGTGGCATAAGGGGCCGCTCAAATCTGTAAACTCCCTTCCGCAAAATGCAGTCAAGCATGTCGCTTGTTGACAAAGCACCTTTACCGGGCTTTTTCACCGAGGTTGAATTCGGGCATGCTCGTCAGCAGTTGGTAGCCCTAAAATCCTCTTACAAGTAAGCGGTACTTAACAAAAATAAAGAATAAATGACCAGATACGTGACAGAGAAAAAAAAAATCTGATGAACTTTAACTCTTGCTAAGTGTTATTCATCCGGTCGAGACTACGTTACTATAGGAAAATTCGTGACACAATAATTTGTTCGTCAGGTTAAAAAAAAATAGAATATGTTGGTGATAAAAAGCAATTTTATAGATATTCGCCATTACCGGTTTACACTGGTTCATGCTGTGTTTGCCCGTACATCGTTGTGTTGTTTGTTTATGTTGTGCAGATTTTGTGTTTATTTTTATCATTAAGGTTTTGTTTGTACATCACTGTTTTATCCAAGCTTTTGGTTCTTCTGGTTTTCCTGTTCTTGCTCTAACTACTCGTTGTTGTCAGTCCAATGTGTTTTTCTGTGCTGAAATTATTTTTACTAAAATTCTCCCTCGGAGGCATGCTATACATTCGACGACAACTGATGTCTTGTTCTTTGCGTGTTTATGAATTCGCCTATTTTTTAGCGTCATTGCGTCTTATAAATCGGCTTGTCAGTTTGAAAAGTGGCTTGCAACAAAAATAGGAAAGATTTTAAAATGTTATAAAATATAAACCGGTCTTAGTATATTCGAGTCATGCATATATTTATGTTTTTTTTTTTTTTTTTACGTGGGCCATTATATTGTAACAGGTGACTTTCTAGAAAGTTATATTCTGGGTGACTCACCCAATTTGAGATCAGATACTGCACAAAACGCGCTAACCGAAACTAATCAAATTAAATTAGTTTCGCGCATGTGCAGCATGTGAAATCGCTTGCGTTTGTCATGAATGTCCTAATGTACATGTACGCTCATAACTGACTCGCTGACTATGTAAAGCCAAAGAGATATATATACCTTGGAGACAAGCGTACCATGAAGCACAAATATTAGCCTACTCCATAGAGATTAGTATAAAATAGATAACGGATGTGTAACAATAGAGTAACATTTGATGTACAGCTACATGAGTGTAACACGCCTTAGTTATCAAATTAAACTGTATTAGTTATATTCATCATTATTAGGTTCCTTACGAATAACTATGCTTATAATTGCGCAAAAATCTTATATCTCAGAAAGATTAGCATTAACCAAAAATCTGTGAAAATGTTTCGCCTTTTTTGGAAATCTAAGTTTGCGAAACTGGGAATATTTTAATGATAATTAGTTTTTAGTACTTATTATTTTTCGAAAATCTTTGTTTTTATTTTTTAATAGGGGGCCTATGCTTATTACTTTGAGGTTTAAAATTTTGATTTCTATGAGAGCCGTTGTAAGCACAAATGCAGTTATGTTCATGAAAACATTTTAAGTCTTTTTCCTCATTGCAAGAATTTTTTTTACAAAAAGCTACGTTAGGTTGTAATTTGCGCATTAGCCAAAAATGACTTAAGAAAGTGTAATAACAAATGTTCGTTCCTGGTGGAACGCACAATAAATAAGTTAAAAAAAAAAAAATCCAATAGCCAGAAGGCTTCGTCGAAGGTTGAAAATAATGAAGTTAAGAATAGTTCATAAATTTACTTTTTTAAATAGCTAATTCTTTTACTTTTTTTACAGCAGGGTTATTCGGGTTATGAGGTTGGCATCATTAATGAGTTTCCTGTCTCCAGTTACGTACCCCACGTGAAGAGATGCGGAAATTTTGAGGACGGAAGCCTGAGTGGTAATTCGCGCGCAGCCTTTAGGCCGGCGGCTGGGTTAGAGGCCGCCCCGCGCGGTATATATATATATACCGCGGGCGAACCGAGGCTGCCAGCATTTCACGCAGAACAGCGACGCGAACAAACATGAACAGCTTCTCGTCCCTCCTCGCCGCCTTGTTGGCAGCCCTGCACGTCGCCGCTTCGGGATCCGTCCACAAACTGCGTGAGTCGGACAGCTGAACGACGTTCAAATTGAGTTTTGATTTCTTTTGACGTGACAACTTCTAATAAATCGATGAACGCCGGCTGCACGCACGAAAAAGTGTCCCGTTACGCACATTGTTCCGTTACGCTGTGTCCCGTTAGGCTGTGTTCCGTTACGCTGTCGGCGAGTGCAGTAATAATAGGTTATGTTACAAATGACTAAAAAATTATGACGATTCATATAATTGATGATAGATATTTGATTACACTTTATTTATATGAAAACTTGTTCATAATTATATTTAAACTTTATAGCTAAACGCCAGTTTTTAAAATTAATTACAAATCATCTACACGTGAACTGTTTCGTTGACTGTTTATAAAGTAAAGTAAAAAGTTAATGTAGTTTTCATTGCTTATTACTACAACAATTTCGGCAACAAAAGGTTAATTATTCTTGCATTTTAAAAATCTGATTAGGTAGTAGTATAATTTCAAGTATTTATTCTTTTATTATTAAAATAAAATTGATTCAATTGTATTCATAAAAGTATGCAATTATTTCATCATTGTTTTGTTATAACGTCACTTTAAACTATCGTCCGTATACCGACTTTACAGATAACCAATTTTTTTTCTACGGCATTCGGTAGGAGTAACTTCGTGAATGGAACGGAAGTCTATTGGAACGGAAATGTGTAAAAACGGTGCTTCCATAATGTAGAAATGAGTTTCTCGGACGTTCGATTATGGGTGACTCACCTAATTTGAGAGCAGATACTGCACAAAACGCGCTAACCAAAACGAATCGAATGAAATTCATTTCGCGCAGAAAACAGTGCACTACGAAAATAAACCTCGTTTGAAAGATAACTGCATGGCGAAGTAGCGAAGAATATAGCAAGTACATATGGAGAATTTTAACAAACTGAATTGCGATAAACAATGGCGGACCCATGTGATTCATCCGTATATATTGTTTTCGTGAACATTACGGAATAAACACCACAAATTGGCATTAAACAAATAAAAATTTTAAATAGTACAACTATCTTCAAATACTTTACGTTATAATTTATATTCATTAACACATATAACAACTTCAAAAATGCATTAAAATGCTGGCATTACAATTTTCACAACCCTTGATTATCATTGAAAAGTAGAGATATTGCCAACATCATCATACAATAGAGACGTAACAAATTGTTAGCCTGCATATATTAGACGCAATCTTGGATAAAATAATTCCGTGATGAAAATTTTACTGTTAAATCTGAAAACTTTAATTAGCTCAATAAAGTTAAGTTTTTTGTCGTTTAAGCAAAAACAAAAATACATTTAAATATATTAATATATATTCACTAAGTTTTATAACTTTTCTGATCGTAATGAAAATACCCACTTGGCTAAAGTAATTCATTCCATATGGTTTTAGAGTATCTTTAATGTTACTGACGTAACCTAAGTAACCATTCAAATCAGTTATAATAACATAGAAAAAAATTTCAAGAATTTTTTTTGCAAGAATTTTCTTTGAAACACCTTACCTTTACTTTAAAACACAAAATAAATGTAGATGCACAATTGCATATTATTCGAACGCTTGACTCGGGGTTAATGAAAAGTAGACATCCCTGTCTTGCACTACTTTTGTGCGAATTTGGTTCACAGGTGAGATATAAATGCATAATTTTAGCCATTGTAATGAAACCTGTCGGTAGTTTAATTCAATTAAACTGTTAACTTAGCTGGTGATTTGTGAAATTTAACCACATCTTGTAAACACTTCGATATACTAATTAAATTAAGCTTTGATAGGTTATGCAAGATTTTATTTTTAGTATAAATACTCAAAAATAAATTGTAGTTTATTTTTTAATATACATTGAATTTGCGTCACTAAAACAGTTAATAGCCTTATTTTTCTTCGAAATTTTTTCTTCAGAGTCCAGTTAATTATTTCAGGAATAATTTTTTTATCTCCGATGAATCGTTCAAAATAACTTTTTCTAACAACACTGTATTGTAGCTTTGTGCGTAGAGGTGAAAAGGCACGTGATGTGCTAGCCGGTTTCACTCTTATTGTCTGCTTGCTTACAGAATGTTATCCGCCCAGCTAGGCACCTCCTATGCAAGAATATATTTTTGTGCCTGCACACTTCATTTTTCCAAAATTTGTTTATGAATTTCTAGCGCGGAGCTAAACTGGGTATATTTTTAATGATTTTAAAATTGTGTTTTAGTACCAATTAGAACTTTTTTTTTTACTTTTACTATAGGAAAATTTCTGTGTTGCACTGTGGGTGGTAGAAATAATATTCATCGTTGGTGCGTGTGCGTTTTTTCTAGCTCCGTACCTGAAGGGCTGTTCAAAGAAATCCCTGAATCTTAATGCCTGTGCATTGAAAAGTACGAGGGATGCATTACCAACGCTGTCAAAAGGTAAGTAACATTATTACTTTAATATTATACTCTCCGTGTAACCCAGTTGATTCTTCAAAACGGTGTGTTCCTGTGAGTACAATGTTAGGAATTACAATAAATTTGGGAACTTTTCAATAAATTATTTGTCTCAGGTAAGCAAATAGTTGTTCGTTATTTCAAATAACTGTATATTTGTAGAAACTACGTCGTACATTGACTTCCAATTTTTAATGTTTCGTTATAAACCAATGTAAACTCACTCCTGGACAAATAAGAGTGGTTTTACCGTAGACTGACCAGTTTTGGAATTTTTTTTAATGTATCAATAAAAATTCTTTTGAAATCATGTAAAAAGTAATTGAACTTAGTATCCGTAAATTAACGAAGATAACCGTAAATTGGCGAAGATCCTTGAATAATTTATGACCAGCGTTCCTCGTAAAAATAATGTGAAAATTTTTAACAGTGTATGATTTGATATCACTGTACGAAAAAAAAATGTATAGTTCAGGACTGCACAGAAATCATTCGAATTACTTTCAGTCAACATTCGACAGCTGTCACCGGTAAATTATAAAAATTTATGGATTTCGTGTTAAATACAACAAGCATATTCATGTATGTACCTCTGACACTTAATACCTTTCGGGATTTTGTTTAGCAAATAAATGTAACGTAAAATAATTTTAAAGACTAAATTAAATGTAACGCATAAATCAATCAGTAAACTGTCTTAAATTTCAAAGCTTGATTTCCACGGTCATACCTATAAGCTATTAGACTGATTCGTGTAACAATTAAGATCACTGTTCATCTGTCAGATAAAGAACTGTGTGGGAGAAAATAAAATAAATATATTCATTGCTTAATTATTTAGATAGTTTCATTGATGAGGCTTAATTAGGCCCGCATGTTCATGTAACAACGACCATTTGTACACGTTATGTTTGTTTGCTGAATGATTTCTAAATTTATATGATTTTATTTCTGAAACATTGTGAAACTTCAATTTTATTAAAACAGTTAATTTTTCTCGACAAATTTAAGAAATTTAATTGATTTTTTAAAATTAAATTAATGCATTTTAATCTAATAAAAAAGTCCTTTGCATAAGTTTGATGACACATTTATGAAAGACGTGCGTTTCCAATGTCCATCATTATCTGACAAATGTGTTGACTTAAAACTCAAATTCACTCAGTTAAGCATAATTCGGCAAACTGGCTCTAAACCAAGAATGGAGATTCCCTTGTAGCTGCATTGCAAATATTGGGCCACAAAATTTTTTATCTTTTTTTTATGAACCAGGAGCTAATTTAGTATATTCAAATAAAATGTGCTATTTCAATGGCACAAGTATAAAAAAATATACAATTTATTATTGTATGAATATTACTATATATATATTTAAATTTCTTTACCAAAAGTGTAGTTATTGTTAAAAATATAAATTAATCAGGTACATTTTATGACACTTGGAGGCCTAAAAAGCATTTGCTACAAAATATCAAACAAGAATATTTTAAATTTAAAAAACCTATCTGCATTTCGTAGGAGTTCAATCTAATAGCCAATTAATAATATTACTCTACAAGCAAATTATTATTCTACGAGTAAAAATATTTTTAAAGTGCTTTAAGACAGGTCTACCCTAGTACAAAAATACTATGTGACTTATTATCACCAATTAAGTATTTACTATGTGACTGAGGTTCGTGCTTTAAAATATTTCTAGTTTGAGTAAGTGTTTCTAATATATAATACATAATTTAGAATATATATACTACAAAATATTCCATTTGCAGCAGGGAATGCTAATAAAAAATTACTCTTTTAGTATTGTAAGATATTTAATTATTTTTACATAACTGGTTATTAAGGTACATCTGTATTTGGCTTGAATAAATTTTTTTATGTAAAACTACATTTTAATATTTATGACATTAAGTAAATGTACGACTAAAATAATATACTTTAATTTTTTTATTATTTAACCCTTTTTATTGATAATTTTCTCACTAGGTCTTGATTATCTTACGTGACTTACCTAGCTGCAAAATCATAAATATTTTTACGGCCAGCTCAAAACACCTTTAATAGAGGCCGGCAAGTATTTAATAACCACATAGGAAACAAAGTTTTAAAGCGCCTTTGTCTGTGTGCTAATTGTGCTATTTGTACCTGTTTCTGTTCTCGCTGTTCCCACTCCCTTTCTTTTTCCAAGATCAACAATTACTAGAGACATCCTCTGTGGTTTAGGGGTCAGCGTACATGACTTCTAGTTCTTAGGAACAGAGTTTAAGACTCACAATAAGCATTTGTGTCCTTATGATAAAATTGCGAGTATTCCTCTTTCCAATGTGATAAAACTTAAAACTATAAAAAATATTAACTGAGCTTTAATTTGAAAAAAAAAATAATTTCAACTCAAAAAAATTATTAAAAACAAGTAACTGAAATATATTTCATACATATATGCAAATATAACAGTCGAAAACATAAATTATCATCTTTTAAATATTCACATATAATGATTTTCCTGAAGAATAATATTTTATTTCAACGAAAATTATAATAAACATATTTGCAGAATATTTTTTTTATTTAGGTACAAGTTTGATTTGTGGCTCTAGAATAAGGCTTTTTGAAGTTATACTTCTTTAGGGGCGATATGAAAAAATGATGAGAGTGAAATTTTAAGATGCGCGCGCATCACTGTAACACAAAATTAACAGGGTGAAGCTGCCCGCTAAACCTATCATTATGTCTCAAAAAGAAGCTACCAACAAAATAGAAATAGAACCTCTATTAGTCGCGCATGTTGGCACGCTCGTCGCCTCTGTTTTCATATTTATAATATTTATCCACATGTTTCTAGTTTCTACATTCACAACACGTGTTTTAGTTTCATACAAGTGCGAATTATATATGTGATGATAAATTATATTCAGTTGTGATTTTAATTGAATATTTTGATTAATAATATTTACTATTCCTAAATATTAGAAAAAAAATTGTGCCTTTATACTTTTTCAAATGCTCCAATATAATTGAGGTTAACTGTCCGTATGTATTATTTATTGATATAAATTAAAATATTATTTATTATAATTAATATGTACTAAAAATTATTAAATTATAAATGTTAAATGTTTATTATTGGTTATTTAATATTAACAAAATAAAGAAATAAATTTAATAAAATATTTAAAAAAATTGTGATAAAAAATAAAATCGACCATCATATCAAAATATTAATTTTTAATATGTATTATTTATAAATTATTTATATAATATGTAATAATTTTGAAAATAAATTAACAAATTTAATGAAAACTTTTTGATCAAAATGAAAAGTGAAAATAAATTAAGAAAATAATAAATATTTAAAAAATTAATATACTTCAATTAAGATTTATGAATTTATTATTCAATTATTTATTTTCTTTTAAAATATTAAATAATAAATAATAAATATTTAAAATTAAAAATCTTATAATATTTAGTACAAATTATGTCATATACCTATATTTATTATTCTATAAATTGTATTTATTTAATTTTTCAAATTTGAACTGAACTTTATTTTCTGTGTTGACTATCTTTTTCCAGCCCTTTAATTATTTTATTGGAATTAAATATTTTCATGCAATTAAAAACTACTTTTTAATGATTTCAAGGAAGTATAACTTCTCACGCGCGTACATAAGTACACACGCCCATTTTTTTTTAACTTTCTTTAAAACGTTGTAATAAAACTAAATAATCACTCCTGTGTGAACTGGCATCAGGGTTACGAGTGACGATATGGCTTTAAGGCGATAATTTTAACCCTTGCATACTGCGAGGCGGGAACGTTGTGCGATAAGTGTTTTGTTTTCGCCAGAGATCACAGTGACGTCTGTCAAGGAAAGCTTTTGATGACACGCTCGCTTGGTTACTTTTTTTTTTGTGATTCATTCCGAGAACGCTTTCGAGCTTCATCCCAGTTCGTGCGTCACTTGAAATATTATGTCTCACGAAACATCCTTCGCATATTAAAGGCTTCCTAGAAAAAGCACACAAGAAAGCTCAACGAATTTGTCAACAACATGATGTAGCGAAGAAAATTGTTTATGATCGTGCGGAGTATTTATTAAATGATTAAGATGTATAGGTATATATCTTGATGTCTAAATTCGAAAGTTTGTTTTTATAGAGTATGATTTTCCCATGTTAAACATCAACCTGCTAATGCTACCTACATTGAGAACTGAGGAGGGAAATGTATAGCCTAGTAGTGGTAACTAACAACACGTCTAGACTTTTTACCACGGTATACATAAAGGAAATGTGTACTACCGTATTTCCTATGTATAAATGTATACACATATAAATGCCAATATTTTATAAATTTGTACACTCTCGCTCTGAATTATATGGTAGTAGAGAATTGTCTTGTGATGTATTTTTTTTTTTTCCCATGATGATGTTCCTTCGTTAATTTATCTATATATCCCGTGTAGTAACTGTTATTGAAAATGTTTGTAAGGTGTTATCTTTTTTTCTTTTTAAATAACAATTATTTATTTTAAGATAACGATGAAACATAATTAACAACAGCATGTTAATCAGAAATCGGTAACAGACGTTTAAGGAAGAATCAGCCATCACCTACACTAAGAAAGTGTCCCAAAATTAAGTAAAAAGTATTTCCAGAGCAATTTTAAACTTGGATCTTGAGGTTCGTGTTCTATCTACCGAAAAGCCAGCAATGCCTGTTTTATTTAGCTACTTTTTGTGACTATTAATAGTTTCTCTGAACAGTTTCATTGACAAATTTCTGTACGAACTAAGACCACACAAACTTACGCCCACGGGGGAGAAACTTTAATTGCCGAGACTGAGACCTATTTTTGAAGTATTTTTGGGCCCAATCAATAGAAATTAGCTTATATAATATATTAGTAATAGAGCTATATTGATTGTTAGAAGCAATACATAAGCTACTTTCATGCAAACTAATAAAATTTAGTTAGCTTTATTTTTGTACCCAAATATTTTATGGTGTGGCATACAATACATTTTGCATCTCCTACTTATTTATATAAAACCTTATTTGTTATTAAAACAGGGTTAAGTGTTTATCACACAGTTCATTATTCGTCAAGTTATTAAATTAACATTATAAACTCAAATATCCAAGTTTTTTTTTCGCTATCAGTTATGAGGCCACCCAACAGATAACACTCATGGTATAGATTATTGAAAAATGGTGGTAGCGATGCCCTCTGGTAAGCGATGTGTGTTAACTAGCGCTCCTGGTGGGGAAAGTATTGAAATTTAAATATGGCTCGGTATCAAACAGAAGATGCTAATATTCCTTCAAATTAAAATAAAATACTAGTCTGAATGTGTGTTATTTTTGTATACATTATAACATCACTGTATGGTCAATTTCTCGACGGCCGTGTGGTCATAAACACCGTTTTTTAGTTTCCACTGTAATAGCCGCACTTATTTATCTTCCTCCATTTTCTATGCTTACACCCGCGTTGCAACTTGAACTCGAACCCGCAGCCACTCATGCCGAAAGCCGCATTGCAGCCAACTACACTACGGTGGTAGCTTGTGCCTTTTCGCTCCGTTGTTTCGGTAGTGTTGTAGCATCCGTCAGTCAAGTTCAGGCAAGAACTGTCAAGTCCCGAATTCTGTCGCGATTTTTATTTAACTGCATTGCAATGCCATCGTTCCTATAGTCATAACATTTCCTTCGGGCGTTCCAATGGGCAAACATTGCATTTTGTGTTCTTAATTAAATTTGTTTGCCAGATAGGTACATGTTCCTTCTTTTTTTTATTTAGTTGTTAAGGGAAATATTCGTAGCAAAACGATGGCCAGACTTATGTCTCATCGTCTCTCACTAGAAGATCCGTTTCTAAGTTCTCTCCCCGCACCCCCACCCCCTACTAGGCTGGGTGACTTACTTATTTTAATTATAAAATCTATTTTTTTTATATATTTCTTCTTTAAAATTTTTTGCTAAGATGTTTCCAAAATTATTTTGAGACTATTAACTATAATTATAAACAAGTTCATAGATTATGTTTTAAATTAACATTTAAATGAGCTTTATTCTGGCATGAATTAAAATAATTAAATCGTTTGTCGTAAAGATTTTAATTGTGTGTTTTCTTTGTTGTAAAACACTTTGTTCTTTTAAGGACATATTTCATTAAAACGAAAAAAACACCTTCTAAAACCATCATATTAACGGAATTCTATCTAGACTCTCTGAAAAAATTCATTTTTTTAATGTTTTATAAAAGATATCGTTAAAAAAAATTTAAGTTTCTAGAAACTCAAAAAATTATTATTTATAAAATTAATAAAACCATGTAAAAAATATCTCATAGCTATATAACGTATTTATTTAAAACTAAAGCCAGTCATCAGCTTCGTACGGGAAGATGAATATAAATATGTAACGCTTTAATTAGACAAGAAAGCCGTTAGTGTCGTCGTTCAACTCATGTTAGAGTTTAAAATATTTCTCAATCTTAAAATGAATTATAGCGTTCATTAGCGTAAATTATACCTGAAAGAATGTAGTTTTATAAAAGTAAAAAAAAATTCAAAATCGATCAGTAGTGTTGGCATTTTTTATGTTTAAGTATTTAAATTGTTTGACTTAGTTGTAATCATATACTGATTTTTTTCCAATTTGTATAATGTAGATTTATAACAGTGAAAAATGGTTTCAGAGTTTACTTCTTTCAAACAATAAATGACACACACTTTGTGTTTGTATGAGTATAACTATCGATAGTTGTTAATAAGTCTCTAATAAGTCGACTGCACATGTCGACCGAGACTCTGGAAAAAGGTTCTTCAACTATGACGCGCTGCTCTGTTAGAAATTTCATTAAATTTTACAGACTTACCAACGAAGAATCAAACATTAAATATTAACGAATTGTTCTTCGTCGTTTGAAATAACTGTATCCTCGTAGAAACTCCATCGTATTTCGACTTCCGAGTTGCGTGTTTCGTTATAAACATAAAAACACGCACACGTGGACAAAACAATAAAGTTTCAAACTGTAAAACGTAGCCAGTTTTTGTATGACTTGTTAATATTCCAAGAATATTCTTTTGGATTCATTCAAAAAAACAAAGTGAAATCAGAGTCCGCCGTAAATTTTTACAGAGATAGTCCTTGGATGGGGAAGCTGAATTGTTGCCCCTTGGAAGGGCAGCCCTTCAGGATTTTTCTGGCAATGGTTTGTTTGTACAGCGACTGGAAGGGCAGCCCATACAATTTCTGAAAACATGTTTCTTTAAGTGTTTAAATAATCCTGAAAACTTGCCCCTTGGATGGCAGCACATTAGGATTTTTCTGACAGTAGTGTTTTTGAAAGGTTGTCTGAATTGTTGCCCCTTGGATAGGCAGCCCTTCAGGATTTTTCTGAATGTGGTTAGTTTGTAAAGCGACTGGAAGGGCAGCCCTTCGAGTATCTTAAAATTTGTCTATTTTCGTAATTTTATAATCCTGAATTGTTGCCCCTTGGAAGGGCAGCCCATCAGGATTTTTCTGACAGTGGTGTTTTTGAAAGGTTGTCTGAATTGTTGCCCCTTGGATGGGCAGTCCTTCAGGGTTTTTCTGACAGTGGTTAGGTTAGTTTAGTTTAGTTTAGGTTAGGTTAGGTCACTTTACAAACTAACCACTGTCAGAAAAATCCTGAAGGGCTACCCTTCGAAGGTTGCAGCATTTCAGTCGCCCCCCCCCCCCCCCTGGATAATATATAACCAGAAATCATCTTAAATTAAAGTTTAAAATTTTTTTAACAGTGCAGAAATGCAGTTGCGTTCATGTAAATGTACAAATTTATATTCATCTGTAATTTTACGTGATTGATTTTTAGTTAGCCTACATTTACAAACCAAGAAGTTGCAGGCCGGAGGTGTCCATGTTCCAGGCGACCCGTCGCTGCACATCCCTCCGCTAAACCCGCTGCATCTGGACAGGGTCGTGGTGGACCAGGGCTCCGGACCTGTCCGCTTCTCCCTGACCCTCACGGACCTGCGCGTGCACGGACTCGACAGCGCCGACCTGCAGGCCGTCGAGTGAGTCGAGTCCCCGAGGGGGGCGCACCGAAACGCCGAAATACCACAACGCCGAACCTAAAATAACGCCGAAAACCATAACGCCGAATGTCAAAATTGACTACAACGCCGACAGCTAGAAAACTGCTGCGTACCACAACGCCGAATTACTACAACGCCGAACCTACAATAACGCCGAAAACCATAACGCCGAATGTCAAAATTGACCACAACGCCGACAGCTAGAAAACTGCTGCTTACCACAACGCCGAAAATTACCACAACGCCAAAATACGTTAAACGCCGAAAAAATGTCATCGCAGGACTGCCACAAAGGTTAGGTTAGGTAAGGTAAGGTTAGGTTAGGTTAGGTTAGGTTAGGCTATGTTAGGCTAGCCTAGGTTAGGTTAGGTTGTGGTACATTTTCCGGCTTTACTGTATTTCGGCGTTGTGGTACACAGCAGTGTTTTCTAGCATGTCGGCGTTGCGTTCAATTTGGCATTCGGCGTTATTGTACGTTCGGCGTTGTAGGTAACGACCCGCACGCACGCTGGTTTGACGCCACGGCAGTCCCTCAGGCGGAACACTCTCTCGCACAGCCGCTGCCGCGTCTGTGATGCCCGACGCTGCGCAGACGCAGAAGGCATCGACCACACAACAGCCGTCGCCGTGGTCACCAAGTTCAGTCAAAAAAAAAATTCTCTATCGGACAAGTAACACATACAAAACAGCAATACAGCAATGCAAAACCATAAAATACATGCCTCACCCTTGCGCTCTTGCATGATAACAAATTGAAAGAAAAGCACAATGCACGAGTAAAGAAATAACAATGTAAAAACACGGGAAAAACAACGGGAAAAAAAAAGGTAACAAATTTTAAAAGAGAATTAATAAAACGACAGAAAAGTGCAAACAATTGCAGCACCAGGAATAACATCAACCGGCGACTACTAATAAACAGTCGCCTATCAGCAGTTGGTTGGTTTGCGAGGCATTCAAACACTTAAACACGAAAAAAAAAAAAAAAAATCAAAATTGAGTTTAAATATTTACTAGTCGACCAATTCAACAATAACCGCAATCAACAATGCAAACGTCCTCTATCATAGATACAAATAAAGCTCCAGATGTATACCAACGGCCTATTAACTGTCTCCATGCAAAATAAAAAATCACGTCGTTCCGTTTGCTCCGTTGCTGCGTGAAAGAGGGGCAAACCAACAAACACACTTTCGCATTTATGATATTAGTATGGATATGGATATCTGTACTTCGGAGGCATTATACATAAAGCCCATTTTTGGGCAAAATGCACTTTTAACCACAAAATGTACCATGGTTTTCCGTTCTTTCTATTGGCAGACAACACTAAGATCTACGATATGTAAAAAAGGCAGATACTCTGCGTTAAAAAAAGTTTATAAAAAATTAAGCACTGTTTAAAATTATTTAAACTGTTCTCATTGAACGAATTTGGGTTTTGTGGCATTAGCCTGTATTACAAGACACAAAAACAAGAGTTTAGGTTTTGAATACCTATGCTACACCTTTACCCTAAACGTATTTCTAATGCAACAAAGGACACGGCCCGCCCCTTATTTTTTAGGGAACGGATTTTGTTATCCTTTCCGTTGCCCTTCTGTTGCCCAAATTACACAGAGCTCACTTTTTCGTTGAATACATCCAGATGGCGGAAATGCGTTCGGGTGAGGTAGCGAGTAAGTACTGCCTTGTTGGGAATAAACAGCAACCTAACTCGCGGGCCGTATTCCAGAACGTGTCCAAACCGAATCCCAGTGAGGAAACAAACCGGCAACAGTTTTAATAAATCGTGCCCTGCGCGAGGCTACAAACTCATTTCAACGCATTCTAGCGGATGTTTCGCAACCATCGGTACTGTTGTTACGGAAGAAAAAACACCAGCGATAGCAACACCATCGCACAAAAAAAAAACCTCCTTCCACATTTTCTCAAGTACATTTTAAGTTGCGGTTATTACTTGTTAAAGTAATTAAAGTGCACTGAATGTATTCCAGGATAGTTTCGATATCATATAGTTTCATTTGGGATACCAAAAATTTGGTACGTGCCCCGATGAACCAAAAAAATATATAATACGCGAGTTAATGTCGCCAGAAGCGAGTCCGCCATCTGGTCTAAATCAACGAAAAAGCGAGCTCTGCGCATGCGCGGAATTCGGGAAACAGATCGGCAACCGATAGGAAACCTAAATATTTTCCCTTACAATAAGGGGATAGACGTGTCCTTTGCTGCATTAGGAATGTGGTTAAGGAGAAGTTGTAGCATATTCAGCACCGTAACCCTTACTTTATGTCTTGGAATACCAGTCTCTTCGCGGTTACCTACTCGTGAGCACCATGTCTGTGTTGAAGTAGTTTGTATAACACAGTTGTCTTTAAGGTCCACTCTACTTAAAGGTAGGGACCGGAAAAATTCGCGGGTTCAATGACCTGTAGGATGAACTCAATAGTTCTACGTACACTCGGTCAAATGCCACCCACTCATTGGCTGTTGTCTTGTGAGACGTTCCGTGAAGCAGCCTGTGATTCGATAAAGCTTTGGTTGGGTGTTTCTCATTGGTCCAGAGTCATCCAGGTGAGTTGTGAGCCAAAAGCAGAGGCAGCACTAAGGTATAACGATTTGTATTTTAGCCTATCGTAAAATGAACTCGCGAATTTTTCCGGTCTCTACTTAAAGGCCGGTCCACGCGCAACGTTCTGGGCAACAGATCTACCTGCGCAGTTCACGATGTTGCAGGCATGACGTGGCGTGTGGGCAGGAAAACTACACAGTCTTGTGAAAAGTCGGGAGCATGGAGACAGGTGAAAGACTGAACAAAATAGCTCAAACCCCAAGTCGATACGTCGTGCAGTTAAGTTGGTGCGTATGGACACTTACTCCGTTTTCCGTTCCGTTGAAATAGTTTTATTGGTAAATTTTTATGTCCTGGCTAGGAATTGTTTTGAGAATTCATAAATGAATCATTTTTAATGTAATTGCAATATCCATCTTTCGCTCAGTATGGTTTATAAAATTGTAGATAATTTTATATTGATCAAGGTATAAAGGTAAAGCCAATTTTTATAAATTTTTTATAATTGTAGTTTTATAATTATTTTGTAATCTGTTTGGTCGATTTGTAAGGTCATACGTTTGTTTGTGAGCCTTAGTTTTTAGATCCCCTTTGCTCACGATTCATTATATAGTAGGTTGCAAAAAAAATGATATTTAGTAGAGCAATTAAATTGCCATTTAGTGAATTTAAATTTTATTATTTTAGCTACTCCATAGTTGTTCCCTACTTGTTTATGTTTTTGCAGTTGCTTTTTCACTGCACTTTCCTGCATCCTTTTCAAGAAAATATAGTCGAGTTTAGTCAGACAGATGGACGAAAATATTTTTTTTTAAATTATGTTTATGTGTGGCGAGTCTGGTGAGACTCCTAGAAGAGTGCAAAGTCCTTGGTTTTGCCCCAGATTAAGGTTGAAGCCTGCAGCAGTAGTTTTCTTTGGAGGGTGGCCACGATAAGCAACATTCGTATTGTGTTTTTTTAATATAGTGAAAATAACAGTTTTATTTTAACGGTTTGAACTGCGCAGGTAGATTTTTTCTCAAAACGTTGCGTGTGAACTGGCCGTATGCGGAACTCTGCTAAGCCATGTGACATAAATCAGTATTTCGTAATTTAAACTTTTTTTATAATAATTCTGTGTGAACAAAAATAGTATTTTTTTATTATTTTTTCTCGGAACTTTATGATTACAGCTTCGACTTGGAAAAGAAAAATTTGGAAACGAGGTTTCTCGTCAGAGGTCAAGCCATGTACCTGAAGTCCAAGTACCAAATAGATGGCCAAGTTCTTATTCTGCCAATCAAAGGCGACGGTGACTTGACTATTAAACTAGGTGAGTACTCCATAACCACCACTTATAATTATGGTGAATATGAAGTTCAACCTTTTTTTAAAAATTCAGTGACACAGAAGCTAAAACGAGTGTTGTATTTTCAACCTGGCATAAAAGTCAAATAAAAAATTATAATTAGGTGCCACACCTATTTCCATGAAACAATGATTCTTATTCTTAAGAAACTTTAAGATTTACAAAATTACTTTTATGATTGTGAACATCAATGTTTATAAGTAGGATAGTCTTATCCTCTATCTTTTAGTGTTTATAATGAAAAAATATATATATACTGTTTTCATAGCGGTATTATTTTCCGTGATTTTTGCTTGTGTCACAAATAAATTTCAATGAGTTTTTTTATTCGGGTAAAAAACAATAAAGATATGGCATCGTACATTCGCGGTTGATAAAGTCATTGTAGCCACGCCAATTTATGTAGGGTTTTAAGTTAAACTAATAAAAAATATAACCAACACGTATTTATCGAAAAACTTCCATCTAAGGTGTCTCGGTCTCATGATATGAAAAATAAATGTCACGTTGATAATCAAAACAGTTAGAAAAATTCAACAGTAAAAAAAATATTTACATCGTGTCTACGAAAGTTTTCCCAAATGAGAGGAATATTTTTGAAATTTTAATGTTTACTCATGAAAATTTTTTAAAGTATATGATTTTCATTGTAAAAACCGAAGGTCTAAAGAGATTTTTTTCAAAGTAAATATTCTAGAGAGAGTTAGATGGTTCAATGAAACTGAAATAATGATGGGGAAGGTTTTATTTTATGCAGTAACTAAGGACTTTATTATATGATGAAAATCTATCTTCGGATAAGATGCCCTGATGGCAGTACACCCACTGAAAAACCTTAAGTCCTATCAATGTGATCTGGGTGTAGAGAACGTGAGGGATGTCATCATGGTTCAAAGGGTTTCCGGAGAGGTCATCCCATTAGTCCCAAAGCTGCGAGCCGTCCGTTCTTCGCATCTTCACTCTTGCACTCTTCAAGATCACCAGAGACATAAATTCTTTCTCGCTGGAAAGACAGCTGGCATTTTGTGACTGGATGTGAGTGTTCAGACTACAAATTATTTATTAATTTAATTATTTATTTTAATTCTTGGCTGGTGGGCGATTATCATCACCAATGATCCACGAGTGACTTGTTTCTGACAGATTGACAGTCCCTTCAAGCAGTTTTCATTGAATCCGGCATTTTTTGTGACAATTAAAACACACATAAGTTTACAACTCTGCATTACCCGTGACTCGAACACAGAACCTTTCGCACCGTAATAAGGCGTGCATATAAGGTCGGTTCTCCATGGTCAGACATTGTTACTTATTAAAAGTAAGAAAGTGTTGCTAGATTCAACGATGCTAGAATGGTATATTAGTATCTCCCTCTTGTGCCATCATTGTTGATGCCGCCTTACGAGTAAGACCATTGCGCAGATAAAATTATGGCATTCATGACTAGCGAAAACTACCTGCCCCTTAAAAGTCACAGTGTTCATACGTGGAAAGCCATAGTTTATAAATTGGGATCAGGTTGTTGTTTTAGACTCCTGAATGCATGATGGGATCTGCCCTGTTATAACCCACAATCGTCTTATTCCTTAAACGGCGTAAAAAATGATGGCACAAGAGGAAGATAAATAATACCTACACCAGTTTAGAATTATTGACTGTAGCAACAAATAACCACTTTTTTTAAAAATCTATCGATGGGAACCCAGCCTTTTGTAGCGCAGTTATATGAACGCCTGCTTTCTGTCCGAGTGTTAATGGGTTCTAATCCCAGGTAATGCATGTAGGTAAAGTTCCATGTATTTAATTGTTAACAAAAAATGATACTGTCGAAGGACATGTCATATTTTCAAAAAAACAAGTCAATAAATTGATGGATGACTCGTTGGTCATAAAAATTACCGATGTGCCAAGCATTAAATAAGTTGTCTGTTAACTACACTACCATCAAGGCGATCTAGGCTCAATTCTCGCCAGGGTTCAACCAGTATTTTTTTTTCACAATTGGGAAACGTGGCGGGCGTTTCCGCGAGCCAGTGGGTTATCTCTGGGTACTCCCGTTTTCTCCGCCAATTCATTCCGTAGACGCTACATTATAATCTAATATACCCCTCGACGTCTCTAGCGGCGTCAAGATCGGCGTGACATTTGAGCCGAATTGATGTTGTTTATTTACGTATGTTGCCAGATACCTTTAATGGAACATTTAAGAGTGCCTTCGATCTGGCGAAACTGAGCGACGGTTTGGAGCACATGTCCTTCAGGGACAGCACCTTCGACTTCGCCATCAAGAGGTCGCACTTCGAGTTCAAGAATCTCTTCAACGGCGACAAGGCTTTAGGTGAGCACGGAAATAAATGCAGGTAGAAATGTACTGTAACAGCTTCATTTTTTTTCTTCATTTCTTTCTTTCAAGAACTATTGCATAACCAAGAAGACAGAACATTGAAACTTTTAGCCTTACGAACAGTGGTTTGCACTTATTCTTCAAGCTCAAAATTTCTTAAAACGTATGAAATTTTTTTTTCCCTTTTTTGACGTGACAACGTCTAATAAATCGATGAACGCCGGCTGCACGCACGAAAAAGTGTCCCGTAACGCACATTGTCCCACTACGTATGTCCCACTTTGGATGTGTCCTGTTATGCTCATTGTACGTATGCGTGGCATCTCTTTTCCACTCGATTGGAACAACCATCGATTTGACTTTTCAATCATATTTTAGTCGTTTGAATTATAAATATTATGTAATTTAACGATCGTCCACCGATTTTCAGCACAATCGGTACGGTTATTTAAAAGTAATGTTGAATATTCAAATACGTTTTTAACCAACAATGGTGTTTTACAGTTACACATAATAATTCAAATTACACCCGGTTTCTTTTGCACAATGTTTTAAAAAACATTGTAACACATTATAAATAAGTTTTGTGTATTTGGGATGCGTATTTGTTTTAAAATCATGTTATAAAAACTAAATAATATTATTCCCCTACCGTGCTGTCATCTACGTTGACGGACGCGAACCGAATGAATCGCGATATCTATCCGCTATCGCGGGAACCAGGCACTCCTTAATACATATTTTCCTTTGTTTATCGCGAGGGGCGTTATTATTAATGAATTATAAATAAAATTTCGTGTCCGAGGCCACAATTGCATATCATTTTGAGCACTGGAAGACATTAAAACAAAAATATTCTCAACGGATTTTAATCTCTGGTTTTAATTGCTTATTACATCAACAATTTCGGCAATAAAGGCAAATCATTTTTGCATTTTAAAAATCTGATTACTAGTATAATTTCAAGTATTTATTCTTTTATTATTAAAATAAAAATGAATCAATTTTATTCATAAAAGTATGCAATCATTTCATCAATGTTTTTTTATGACGTTGTCACGTTAAACTATCGTCCGTAAACCGACTTTACAAACAACCAATTTTTTTAATACTGTTCTAATTTTGTTTTATAGGAGAATTGACAAGGTAAAATGCCACAATTATTACCAAAAAAATTAAGTTAATTAAAGATTACCATTGCATATGATAAATTGTTTCTTCTTAAACAATAAAATAATTTCACAATCAAAAACATACGCCAAAAAAATATTTTATGTGCCAAAAGTAAAAAAAAAAAATACATTGAAAAGTTCACTATGTGTGAACGTTTTAACATATTCGTTTATTGTATGTTGTCTCATGAAGGAAACTACATTCTCGAAGTCTTTGAATTCTGTTTATTAAGGTAAATACACACTTAAAAGAAAAAAAAAGAGTATTTTTTTCCGGAATCATAACAAGTTTTTGAAATTTTCGCTAGTTCATCAAGATTACCTTAGTAGACTCAAGAAGTCAACAAAATTATTATCTGTAAATTTACGAAGATAGCGGTAAATTTACGAAGATCCTCAGATAGATTTAAATCATTGTTCTTCGTAAATTCAATGTGAAAATTATTAACAGTATATATCGTTAAAAATTTCACCTTAAAATCACGAAAAATGCTGGTTACGATTTATCCAGGGATATTCGTAAATTTACGGTTTACTACGAAAGTTCACGGAAACTGAGTTCACTTACTTTGAACATGAATCCAGAAGATTATATTATGTATATTTACATAACATTAAAAAAAAAACTGGTTAAGACTTCATTGAAAACACTGTTATTTTGTCCAAGTGTGTGTTCACCTTCGTTCAGAACGAAACATACAGACAGCCCGGACATACATACGAAGATTCAGTTATTTGGAAATTACGAAAAACTATTTGTTGATTCGAGTTAAATCCTTCGTTTGAAATTCCGTCGAATGTACCTACTGTAACTTCTGAACAGTGTGGCAAGTCGTGTGTTCGCCTGTCGGTGGTTGAGACGCGGCGCGGTGATCGCAGGCGACAACATGAACGTGTTCCTGAACGAGAACTGGCAGGAGGTGCACAAGGAGATCAGCCCCGTGGTAAGTGAGGTGGTGAGGAAGACGTTGGTGAACATCCTCCAGGACATCTCATCCGTTCTTCCGTACGACGTCATGTTCCCGGCGTAGCGGGACCCGACACTCCGGATCACCGTCTGCATTTCATTTTAAAAAATATATATATTAAAATAAAAATATTTATTTAAAACTATTCTTGCAAAGTTTATTTCTTACACTGTAGTTTTTTTTTTGACGTGACAACGTCTAATAAAACGATGAACGCCGGCTGCACGCAAAAAAAAGTTTCCCGTTACGCTGTGTCCCGTTACGCTCATTGTACGCTTGCGCCGCAGCTATCTCTCTTCCACTCGATTGGAACAACCATCGATTTGACTTTTTCGAGGCACATTAAACTTGAAACACTCCCATTCGTTTCCTACTTTTCCTATCATCGTCCTATCCTTAACAGAATAACACAGATTGGAAGAAGTTAAATAGCAAACATGTACAAAAGTTATAGTTAAAGTAATCTCTTCGTTAAATTAATAAACATATTTGAATTAATGACTGCAAATAAAAATAAATTTAACAATAAAATTGTAGATTTCATTTCACTCCTTCTTTGTATCCATAGAAAATAGTGATAATTCAATAAAAATGATTCAATTTTATTCATATAAGTATGCAATAATTGCATTAATGTTTTGTTATGACGTTGTCACGTTAAACTATCGTCCGTAAACTGACTTTACACACAACCAATTTTTTTTCTGTAAAATTCATATATTTATCAAATTTGTACATTCGTACACGCAAAAAAAATTGTTCGCAGTAATACTGGTTTCTGATTCTTACTCGGGAATTCATGCTCTACATATTTTGTCACAGTGCCCGCTTTAGTTAAAGTTATTTGTAAACCGTTCCCTGAATTGCTTTACAGTATTATCTACGCGCATAAGTAAGCAATATAACAAAATATTTTTTCATGATTTAAAAAAATTATGCTACTAAAACACATCAAAAAATGTTTTTTAATTCTGCATCAATTACCGCAAGCGCGAGAAGGAATATTCAGTATTTTTTTTCTTTCAAAAAACGCATTTTTTATACGTAAAAATAACCAAAGCTCGTATTATACATATTTACTATATTTATGTTGTGCTATTTGTTTATTTTAAAGTATCAAAGACCCAGTAAATGTTAACTATTTTTTTTTTCAAATATTTGTGGTTTGTTCTTGTGTTTTTTTATGTATATATTTGGACAGGGGGCAGCTAGGGTGCGCGTCATTTGACCTAAAAGTCATATCTCCTAAACGTCACTTGACCTAAAATTTTAAAATAATCCTTCAGTCATTTGACCTAAAAGTCATATTTCCTAAACGTCACTTGACCTAAAAGTCACTTGGCCTAAAAGTCATTCGCCCTAACAGGCATTCAGCCGAAAATCATTTTAGGTCGAATGACTTTAGGGCAAGTGGAGTGTACTCGGCAGCTACCCCCTTTCTTGCACAGTCCTTTGGACACGCTCTTGATTCGCAGAAGAATGCATTTTAACGTTGCGGGTATACTAACGCGTTTTCCGAACTCTGTAGAGCATTAGCATGGATGCCTGATTTCCAAACGAGGGGTGTCTGGATTGAAGACCCAGATGAGACAAGGATGTGAATTCGCATCGTACTAGGTAATTTATTTTTGTCAACGCAACAAGAAAAAAAAAACTGGTTTGGTTTCAGATATTTGTAGATTCATTCGTTTACATGGAAACAAGAGTACCAATAAAGAATAGTGTTTTCAGTAATAATAGATTCTGATTCTTAACCAGACCTTCATGCATTGCGTTGTCCCAGTAATTTCCACAGTAAAATTTATCTGTAAACCGTTCCCTGAACAGCTTTCCAGGATTAACAGCTTACAAATAAGCATAACAAAACAAAATAATGTAAATTTGTTTAATTTTCGACTATATTTTCCATAGTTAAAAAATTGTTGCTTAGCTGAAATATCAATTAAAATATTAAATTGTGAACAAATTTTCGTAAGAAATGCTCCGTATTATCTCGAGAAACGTATTTCATGTATACAAAAAAAAGCCATAGCCATGTGTTGTACAAAGTTACAATATCTGTCTTGTAGTCTTACAAACTATTCCTTGACACCTTTTTTCCAAAGGAATCTTTTGTTAAAGTACAGCATTTTTTTTCCCAGCGAGGGCCGTTGGTGGTACGAAATAACCAACGAACCAAACACATTAAAATAAAAATATAACGCAATGATAAAACTTAAGACTCCCAGCTGGGTATAAAACAATGCAAGAGCGTAAGCATAATTTTATTTCAGGATTGAATAGAATCCTTTAACCCTGCTTTTCCTTTAATTTATTTCCTATTACGATCTTTATTTATGATTCTTGATCATAGGATCTAAGATTCTTACTATGGGAAAGATTTATTCAAATCATTATTTCGGACAAACTTCATTGCTAGTTGGCAATGTATGACAGAGAAAGATCTAAGAACATACAAAGCTAGATGAATACAAAATAAATCAGAGAAATCCAGTAAAAATCAGCCGAAGCCAGATGTCAGATGCAAATACAGCACAAATAGTTCCGTGAAAGGAATTAGAACAATGTCACAGCGCAGATGAACACAGTGGGTGGCAAAAGCCTCGTCGTTATCATTCCAATGTGTTCTTTTGTGCTGTGATATGGTTACATCTTATCTATTTCACGGAATCATTTTAAATCTGGGTGATTTTTGCTTATATTTTTCTGTGTGTTTGTGCGTTAATTTAGCCTTGCATGTTCTTCCGGTTTCTCTTTTTGACATAGTCAAAATAATAATGGCGTATGTGCATAGTAATGATTTTGAACAATTATTTCCATTTATTTGTGGGAATTATAAATATATTAGGATCTCGGCGAGGAAATGTGGCCTCTCTCTTCCCCCTCCACACCCTTTCAGGGTAACTCATGCGTACCGCCTCGAACACAGGTGTATTTACCTCAATTTGTTGGTTTTGTTTGTTGTTTTTTTTGTTCCAAAACAAATTTAGAATCTGTTTTCTACCACAGGCCAGGGATTATCAAGTTTTCTAGAGTTATGCAGCGTGTGCCGTCGCTAATGGCTTGTTGTCGAAGAGTCGTTAAAAAAAATTTGGTTGTCTGTAAAGTCGGTTTACGGACGATAGTTTAACGTGACAACGTCATAACAAAACATTAATGAAATGATTGCATACTTATATGAATAAAATTGAATAATTTTTATTGAATTATCACTATTTTGTATGGATACAAAGAAGGAGTGAAATGAAATCTACAATTTAATTGATAAATTTATTTTTATTTGCACTCATTAATTCAAATATGTTTATTACTTTAACGAATAGATCATTTTAACTATAACTTTTATACATGTTTGCTATTTAACTTCTCCCAATCTGTGTTATTCTGTTAAGGATAGGACGATGATAGGAAAAGTAGGAAACGAATGGGAGTGTTTCAAGTTTAATGTGCCTCGAAAAATTCAAAGCGATGGTTGTTCCAATCGAGTGGAAGAGAGATAGATGTGGCGCAAGCGTACAATTAGCGTAACGGGACACAGTGTAACGGGACAATGTACGTAACGGGACACTTTTTCGTGCGTGCAGCCGGCGTTCATAGATTTATTAGACATTGTCACGTCAAAAATTTGAGCCAATCTTTGAAGCACTCGCCGGCGATGTGCAAACATCTAACCTCTGCAACGAGCAAATTCATGTATTCTCGCGTTGTCACTGTTTCAAAGGAACTAACAATTTGGAACTCGAAAACGATATTTTACGTGGAATTCTTTAAAACAATGCCGAACGTGATAAATAAACATAAATCGTGTTTCCAGCCACATTTATTTACGCGGAGCAGGTACATCGAATATCGAATCAATCGATTAGCAGATCGAAATGTTTAACTATATCATGAAATGACTCAGATAAAAACGAAAAAAAAAAAACCTTGCCACAGTTGGCAGCACCGTGGTTACACATTTTCATTATCTTTGAAAGATTTTTCGTTTCGTTTCGTCTTTTTCGTTTTATCGTGATTTTGTCTCGTTTCCACTGTTGTGCTGAATTTTTTTGGGTTCAATATTTTTGTGCTGTCATCATTTGTGTTGGTTTTTTGGTTCTCTTAGTCCATTTTTCATTGTTTTTCTTTGTTTGTTGACCATATTTCTGTTATGTAGTGTTTATATCCTGTTGACATCAGCAATTTTTTTGCTTAATTTGAGTTTTTGTCTTTTGTGTATTTTGAAGATTTCTTTTACAGAAAAATGTCTTAGCAATGACGTATGTACAAAAGCTTACATCAATTCTTGAACATTTTCGTTCCATTCACGAAATTACTCCTAACAAATGATGAATACACGGATCTGAGATGTTCACACATGCGTAAACGAATGAATGGTAAATTATAAGGACGAATGTCTCGACCACGCGGCCGACCACACACGTGCATTAGCCCTCGCGCACTAATTAGGGTCGAGCGATCCCTTCGACAACAAGTGCTAATCGAAACACGCGTCTAATCGCTCCTGCAACACGCCCAATCAGCGGCGGCGAGACCCTCGCCCTGTCAACAGTCCACTTAAAGTGGACTGAAGGGCCGGTCACGTGACGTCAATGAAAAGCCGGGTGAAGGGGGGGAGGTGTGAGCTGTCACAGGGAGGACATTCTGAAGCCTGTGCCACCATTGGACACCAGCACACGGCCAGTTCTATGGCAGTCAGCAGGTCCATCGTTGCGGAAGAGACTGCTTGATTTTACGCTGATAGTATAACGTAAATTCTTTTTTTTTTTTACGGAAAAGAAATATTCATGTAAAATTACAGATATTTTCGAAAATTTGTAAACTTAAACAAAAACAAAAGTATCGCTACAAAATAGTGTTCCCATTACCTCAAACTGTTTAAGTTATTTGTAGGTAAATTTTTCCCTGAATAGCTTTCCAGATTCAACTGCACATATTAATGAACACAATAAAAATCAAATAAATTACCATCATTGAATGTTCGATTGTCTTTTCCATGGTTAAAAAAATATATGATTAAATAAAACATCAATTAAAATATAAAATTATGTGTAAATTTTTGTAAGAAATACTTGGTGTTACCTTTAAAAAATATTTATTTTACGCAAAAATAACCATATCGATGTGTTGTACAAAGTTACTGCGCTATTTCGATGATTGATGGTTTTATAACCGTAAGGGATTCTTGAACAGAAAAGATGAACTTTTTTGTAGAAATTCACAGTTCTTAGGTAATCTTGCTTGTAATTCGTTGACTAAGTTTTAGAGTAAAATTTACTTATTGCTGTTTAATGTTTTACGTCATTTCACGTGTTAGATTATATTGTCTCGAAAGCATACCTATAAACAGCGGATCAACGTAACTAGCAATATTTTGTGACAGTACGTTAACTCTGGGTGTAAGTTTCAGAATGCGATCCCTGATAGATTCCGTTAAGATCAGGTCTGTGTAAAGTTTGGTTATTTCAGCATCGCTCTTTTCAAAATTTACCGCTCGGATCTCCTGCACTATTATCTTATATAAATAAAAAAATATACAGTTTGTAAGGTCACTATACATGCTGTACTGCATTTCTGCCATGAAGTAATGTTCATTTCCTCTGGCAACTTGAAACGAAAGTTTTAATTAATTCCATTGTTCCAAAATGCGGCGTACACGTGGCTTGGTGGAGATCTATCTAGTGATGAACAATTGAGGAATCTTTAAAGGCTCTGATCCAAAGTTCACGGTGTCATATGAAGCATTATGATAAATATATCACTTCGATGAATTAAACAAATTATAAGATTCACTAATTAGAAAATCAATATTCCTGGGTGACGTCTCTCCGAGGCATGCGTAATTGATGAACACCGTTATGGTTCCTGTCATAACAGAGACGTTGGTGGTTCCTGCCATAATAGAGACGTTGGTGGTTCCTGTCATAATAGAGACGTTGGTGGTTCCTGTCATAATAGAGACATTGGTGGTTCCTGCCATAATAGAGACGTTGGTGGTTCCTGTCATAATAGAGACATTGGTGGTTCCTGTCATAACAGAGACGTTGGTGGTTCCTGCCATAATAGAGACGTTGGTGGTTCCTTTCATAATAGAGACGTTGGTGGTTCCTGCCATAATAGAGACATTGGTGGTTCCTGCCATAACAGAGACGTTG
This sequence comes from Bacillus rossius redtenbacheri, assembly GCF_032445375.1. Classification (NCBI taxonomy): domain Eukaryota; kingdom Metazoa; phylum Arthropoda; class Insecta; order Phasmatodea; family Bacillidae; genus Bacillus; species Bacillus rossius. The sequence continues at coordinate 68,929,501 of NC_086333.1, read as the reverse complement.
GTGGTTCCTGCCATAATAGAGACGTTGGTGGTTCCTGCCATAATAGAGACGTTGGTGGTTCCTGTCATAATAGAGACATTGGTGGTTCCTGCCATAATAGAGACGTTGGTGGTTCCTGTCATAATAGAGACGTTGGTGGTTCCTGTCATAATAGAGACGTTGGTGGTTCCTGCCATAATAGAGACGTTGGTGGTTCCTGCCATAATAGAGACGTTGGTGGTTCCTGCCATAATAGAGACATTGGTGGTTCCTGCCATAATAGAGACGTTGGTGGTTCCTGTCATAATAGAGACATTGGTGGTTCCTGTCATAACAGAGACGTTGGTGGTTCCTGCCATAATAGAGACGTTGGTGGTTCCTGCCATAATAGAGATGTTGGTGGTTCCTGTCATAATAGAGACATTGGTGGTTCCTGCAATAATAGAGACGTTGGTGGTTCCTGTCATAATAGAGACGTTGGTGGTTCCTGTCATAATAGAGACGTTGGTGGTTCCTGCCATAATAGAGACGTTGGTGGTTCCTGCCATAATAGAGACGTTGGTGGTTCCTGCCATAATAGAGACGTTGGTGGTTCCTGCCATAATAGAGACGTTGGTGGTTCCTGCCATAATAGAGATGTTGGTGTTTCCTGCAATAATAGAGACGTTGGTGGTTCCTGCCATAATATAGACGTTGGTGGTTCCTGCCATAACAGAGACGTCTGTACCAAAGCCTATTTACTTTTTAAGTTCAAATATAATCCGGAAAGCAATGGCTTTAAGCCATTCACTATGCTGTTGGCTGTTCCATCCTCAAGTTCAACTGATCCCATAAAGGCAAAAAAAATTTCTTCGACGGATTTGCTGAAACATCTGACCGATACTCCTAATAGTTTGCTCACTGAAACATCCGTTAATGTACTGTATTCCTGATATACAATGTCGTCTACTAACTCTCGATAAAAATGAGGTGCCAACAATTTATTTAAAGTATTTATGCACATTGCTCTGAGAAGTTTAAGACAGCACTTTGGTTATTGCGAAAAAAAAAATTTTAATGCTTGTGATTGATGGTCAGTGGTCAAGTTAGAAACATGCTCACGTATAAATATATCTAGTGTGATTTCAGTAGGGTGACCATACGTCTCGGATTTCCGTGTACCGCCCCCTAGTCTCAAGTCCTGTCCCATGCCAGCAAGTGTCTGCGGAATATCCACTGAAACACCAATAGTATCAATCATAATTTTTTTTGACAACACTGTGCCTCTTGGCGCATTGCAGTGCTTGGCAACACTGTAGTGTAATCGACGACGTAATCGTTAATGTACATATTTAAAATTAAAATTTAATATAGTAAAGTTTATGATAAATTAGTTAATTAATACATTTTAAACAGGAATTGTTTTAAATTATAAAGTTTTGAATTGTATGTGCTGTAGAGCGTGGTTTTCTATTGTGTTCAATATCTGAAACAATTACATATGTAAGTTAACTATTTAAACATATTTAAATTAGGCGATTAATAGTTTAATATTGTAAGAAAAAAATATAAAAGTAAAAATAAAAATAAATAAGTGCCAATGGGTATCGAACCCGAGCCGGTTGATTGCCAAGACATGCGTATGTAGTCTGCGTCTCGCGACTGACTTGACAGCATTCGAAAACATATTTCTGAAAATCTGAAACTAATTAAGCCTAATGGCACGGGAATGTTTAAGTATAATAAGCCTACACAAGACAAAAAAAGACATTCCACAATATTCTTATATTTTAACATACAGCTTTACACATTTCGAAGACGCATAAAAGATTCTTTCTATACTTGCTTAAGTGCGAAAGTAAATTCAAAAAAAATAGCTACACTAACATGAAATAAATAATGTTCAAACTTACAATTTTTTCACCACATATAAAAATCTAAGTACAAAAATACTGCGCCAAAACAAAAAATAATACACAAAGACATCAAAGATTTCTAAACTTCAGTGAAAACAAGCATGATGGGAAATTTCAATATAATGTCACAGATTCATTTCAGAATCAACCACAATTTAATATTGCCAAACGAATATTGCTGAAATATTACTGAAACTTCATTTATAGACATGAGTACTATGTGTTCAATGAAATGTTTATGAAATATTCCAGAAACATGACAGTTGAAATGTAGGTAATCTATTCGAAACATAGTACTGTTACTGCAATACCCCAAACATGTTACTGAAACATTGTGTGCTGTATGGGACATTTACCAAGCACCCAAACGAATTGTAAAGAGAAAAACATAGTAAGCAGTTAAAATTTTTTTAAAAAAATTCAGACGAAATTAAGAATGATATATTTTATACGAAACTCCCATTCAACCCAATGTTAATGAAGGGGACACCTACTACTAGCGCCGTTAGTTCGCAGGCCGCCACGAACTTCACTAAGCCGACGGAGAATGAAGGTAAGTTGCCAAACCTATGTATATGACCGTGATAAGAAACTAGATGGCAGATAGTATAGCGATAAAGCAGTGCGGCGGCGTAGCGGAAGCTATAGGTACCTAACTATTCCTTCAACTCAACTTTTTTTAAAACGAAAAACACAGGTTCGTTGAATTTTCAGGAAGAAGGTGCTAAAAATATGTTTTATGCTAAATTGAATTTCTTTTAAATGCTAAATCACTTTAAAAACTTGTTAAATGTAGCAATAAAAACGATCAGTTGGCAGCACTGCGCGTGACGAGTTCAGAGCACGGCCTTAGAACTACAGGTCTGGACACTTGTCTATCTTGCCATGCATTCAACTTGACCCCCTTATTGACTGATTTAGTTCATGAAACGGCCGCTGGCGCCACAAGACAGTGGTCCGGTTTTAGCGTGTTGACAATAGGAATTGTTTTATATAAATCAGAAATACTCGTTTGTCAAGAAGGGTAGTTGTTTTATATTTTTGACGTTTATTATTTATATTAAAAAAGTTATGTATGCGCACCAAACTGAACATTGAAGTGTGCAAGTTTTGAGTAATGTTGATTTTTCTGTTAGGGGCGGGATAGTGGAGAGGTTATTGGAGGCAGTTTTTGAAGTAATGTGAACCTTCTAATTGTTTTAACCAAGTTCAAATAATTCATCGTGCTGTGCAATGCCAAATCGCACTTTTGCTCCAGGTTGTAAAACAAATTGCGACCGTTTATTTGACAAGTGTCGTGTTCAGTGCACCCAAACATCAACAACGTCGATTGTTGTGGCAGGCAGCAATTCCGAGGAAGGACTTTATATTAAAAAGTAGTAATTTCGTAGGCGAGAAACATTTCATTGAAGCTGCATTGCTACATAAGTATTTTGTAATTATTTCTTGCTGATTTGTGTACATGTAATATGTTTATATATCTATACATATTTACCATGTAGGGTTATGAAAATTAAATTCTAGTGAGTTTATTTGTCTATAGTTTCTGTAAACGAGTTATGTTATCTATTAGTTCAGTTTTTCCTTCGCAATATTTTGTTTGGTATATTTATCAAACAACTTGAAAAATGTACATGAAAATGTTGTCTCATGATTATCATAAAAATGAACACTTTAAAAATTGATAATCAGTACACTAGCTAAACTTTACTTTTTATTCAAAATAACATAGTAGCTCAAATAACCCTATTATTTGCAACCAAAGTACTAACAGTTATTTAGTGATAAGTCGACTGTTTCCACAGTTGCATAATACCTTCAGGGCTGTCAAAATAGTGGCAAGTAAGCTATACGTATAGGTTTATTATGTTTTTTCGTAGAAAAGTTACTATGTATAAAGAACTCAATAGAGGGATTGTCTATCATCTGCAATCTCCTGGATCAGGTCTGTGGTGCTTAGATACGTAGAAAGATGTGATTGAGCATAATATTTTTATAATAATTTTTAAAACAGACTGTGTTTTTGTATTTAAGTTCGGCAGGGAAAATTGGTTTAGTTCATTTCAAATTATTGTTCTAAAATCACTTACATGCTATGGAACTCGTCAATATTGTTCTGAAGATTGGTGATGGTGTTCTCGACAAATGATCGAACATTTTTTTACATAAATTTTATTAAACAAACAATATTTTTGTACCAATGTTCAGGGACAGCAGACTGGTGATTGGTTGATGCAATTTTGGGTTGGAAATAATTTGCTATCACTTAAGGAACTTTTCCTTTCATTCTTAAATACCATTGTGCCATCAGGAACAAATAAGAAAGTGACTAATTTCCCAGCATTAATAACAATAATAATTGAAGGGGAAAAATAATGTTGGACACATAAAAATAGTTATTTTGTTATACCAGATACAGTTTTTTTTATAGACAGTTGGTACTGGGACTTAACATGTATTTCCACCTCCCCTTCCATTATCAAAGTTTTATTACAGTTTCGTTTGTATTTTGGCCTGAAGACTATTAAGTTGTTAAGTATTTTCTATAGATCATAAATTATATATTAACAAAGTAAGTGTGCATGTTTTTCATAAAGATATTGTAACAGCTTGAAGAATCAAAAGCTTAGTAACAATGCTGTTCAGTTATATTTTAACCAAGCAAGATGGTAGGTACTGCATTTGTGTTATTGAAAATAATTGAGAGTTCTAGAAATATAAGAGTATATCTCCCAGTTGTAGGACTAAAAAATGTTTTTTTGTGTGAGTATCTATGAGTACCAACCCATGAGTAATCGTGCATTTATCTTTTTAGTTATGTAGTACATCTCCCTAAATAGTCTTAACATAATTTATTTTCTGTAAATATATAATATGATTTGTAATAAAATTTTCATTTCATAACATGTTTTTAAATAAGTACCTAAACTCATAAGTTTTTTTTATGCTAATAGCAAGTTAGGGCACATGGCAATAGTTTATAAAATTTTGATAAGTTATGTTCTGCTGATCTTTGTACTCTGCTCAAAATGTTTCACACCATGTAAACATGTCATCATTTTATTTATATTATAATATACTTATGTAAGTATCTTAAGATTATGTAAAATATTATTTTAATTGATAACATGTATTATTTGATGTATGTTTAATTGTAAAACGTGGCTTGTCCAATACCATTGTGTATATTTCACTATACAGGAATAATCTGGATTTGATGCAAATAAACAAAATAGCAAACCAAAACCTAACTGAATTAGCCCTCATTTCCTGCTCCTAAGACTGTTCAAGCACGTGTTTAATCACACACATTATGTCTCGTGCATGATTACAGCTCACTCTCTTTGTATGCATAAAAAAATTATTTAGAAGAATACACAACACATATTCATTCCACAAATGATACATTTGACAGACTGTGTAATAGCATGCCATGAAGGATATCTACACAATTTTTCAAGAAGTTTACATATATGGATTTTAAAATATTTATTTGTACTTACTTGCTATTAAGTTACGTAATTCCATTAGTTATATTAAAATCCCTACATTGCAAATTAGAGTTACTGGACATTACATACTGAACATTGACTTGTGAGAGTAATGCAATACGCTGTGTTTTTGTACCAATGTTCAGCGGGGAAAACTTTTTCAGTTCAGTTAAAATTTATTGTTCAAAAGAGCAGTTACCGTTACATGCTATAGAACTGGTCTATTTTTCTGAAATTCGGTGGTGGTGTTCCTAATTTGGTGGTAATGCTAAAGTGCATAACTTAGTATAGTATTATGGGCATGGTCATAATTTCAACCTTTCTCATTATTCAAACAATAGTCGCAAATGATTTAGCATTTTTTGTTAATTTGTTATAAATTTGTTTTACAGACAATATTTTGTACCTGTGTGTGGTGACTGTGGACTAGTGATGAGTTGATGTAATTATGGGTCAGAAATTATTTTAGAACACTTTAAGTAACTTTTCCTTTCAGGTTTAAATACCACTCTGACATGAACAAATAAGTTAGTAACAATTTTGCCCTGCATTAATTGTAGAGGGGGAAAATAGTGTTAGGTGCATCAGAATATTTTTTTGCTCCAGATATGGTTTTTTATTACCAGTTAGTACTGCAAAATAACTGCACTTCCTAGGTGTATTTCCACCTTTCCCCTTCCATTTTGTAAAATTTTTACAGTTTCCTTTGTATTTTCGGTTAAAGACCATTAAGATGTTTAAGATTTTCTGTAGATCATAAATTATATATTAACCAAGTAGTATGTATAAATGCGTGACAAAGGCCACTAGGAAACTAATTACGTATTAAAAATAAGACAGACATACATATACAGATCGGTACTTGTAGAAACTAAACACACGCGCACAGTTTGGTTGACATTTTTGTGTGGAAGCGCGGTCGCAATGGTTTTGCTAGCTTAAGCGAGCTTCATCTGTTGAGTACCTAAATGTGTTGTACAAACTATGTGTTTTTGCTTTCTACAAGTACCGATCTGTGAGTACTTGTGTGTCTGTCTTATTTTTATTATGAAAGTAGTATGTTTGTTTTTCATGAAGATATTGTGACTGCTTGGAAAAAAGAAATCCTAGGTAACAACATACCTAGTCATCGTTGAAACAAGCAAACTGCATCTGTGTTATTGAAACTATACTGAAGTTCCTTTATTATGTCTTGATTTTCAAAAGTGAAAAGGTTATGAAATGGGAGGAAATGTGTTATCTCAATATATGCAAAATACAATCTAAATATAATGAAATTAAGTACGATGTTAAAAGGTTACAGTGAATGCCAAATCTAAAACAGTAAGGGAAACTATTAAGTCCAGGAAAATAGCTGGCGGATTGTAAGAACAATTTATTTGTGTCAATGAACAAAATTTTTAAACCTTGCACCCACATGCTTGCACCTACAAATTTTGAAGAAATCTTAATACTTTTTTTTACAGCTGCATTCTTACTTATAAGTGTTTTATAAACAAACATCAATGTTGATTATTATTATTTTCTTTATCACATTACTTGGTAAGTTTTATAATTCTACTTTTTCTGATCAACCAGGCATTCTAGGTGTAGGTGGTCTGGAGCTAAACATTTTTGGGGACCTAATTTGAACAAAAAGTACTTTGGGTGGCAGCTTAGATAAAAACGTAATAAATATTTGGTATAAAAATTACAAGTTCAGAAGAAGAGTGCGGGAAAAGTAGGGCGAATGCTTGCCACCGGGCACTTCTGTACCCAATTGCAGCTATGATAATAATAATAATAATCATCCACAGCCTGGAACACTCCCCGGCATTCATTTGCTGATCATCCAAAGTACTACAAATAAGAGGAATGGAGGAATGAAATGGCCTGTAGCCAAGGTTAAACAATTTTTTACTAGGCAAACTTTTCACTGCAATTTTATTTAGTGACAAAGTTTAAGCTCTTGTTATAATTAGTTTCACAGATATTGGTTCTTTTACACAAACTGTTACTTTATTTTCGTAGCGGAAATTTTGTATATAGGAGAGTTATTAGACTACTGTGTCTAATTAAACACTACATATATAACTCCCGGAAAAAAAAGCATTAAAATATTAGCATTACGAATCACGATTTTCAATAGCGCGTAGTTGACCGACGTTATAAAGTTATGAAAATAATCTTTCAAAACAATAACAAACATAACCTATCAAACATCAACATTAGCCATTTTCTTGAACTGTGCACATAAATTCTTTATAACGTTGGAAAAATGTTTTATAATACCTACATCTCTCATCGAGTTTTTAAAAAAAGCTGCCAAGTATGTGTAATTATCATTTAAATGCAATTAACTAAAAAGAGTTCATAAAGCACAATGTTAAAACCGGACCACTGTCTTGTGGCGCCAACGGCAGTTTTATGAACTAAATCCGTCAATAAGGGGGTCAAGAAAATACGCTTGTGTCCAGACCTGGTTTCTAAGACCGTGGTTCAGAGCCGCCTACGACTAGTGCTGCCATCCAGCAGCTGAGGTACGCACCTCTGCGCCGACACTAGCGCCGCGCAGCGGCCGTGAGCGGTACCAGCAGCTCGCTGTCGCCTCGTCGGCCTGCCGCTCTTGATCTTGATCACTATGATCAGACCCTCCTTTTTCATTTCATTTTATTTTATTTTGTCCAGTAAATACAGTATATATGTTTTGCACATCACCATATTGGACATGTCTATACAATTATTTTACATTTTATTTACAACAAATAATTAATTTTCACATTAAAAAAAATTACAAATTGACATTATAAATAACAAATTTATAACAAATTTATAAACTAACACAAAAGTACTAATATTTAAAACACATTTTGCTGAAAGTTATAAAATAATCATATTATAATCTATGTAAATTTACTGGCATAAAATTCTTCTAAAGAATAAATAGAATGAGGTTTTAAAAATTCCTTGGATTATATATTTAAATTCTTTAGGTTTTGCAAAACAAAGATTTTTTTAATTGTGAAGGCAATTTATTAAACAACAAAGGGTGCAGTAAAGAATTTTCATAGGGGGGGATGATGGCTTCTAAAGCCAAATTTTATTTTCAATAATAATCCATTTCAGCCATTAACCATATTAGTTTATTTAAACACAGATCAGGACATAAATTTACAAGCGATGATAGGTAGGGCCTACATAATGTAAGAATCTACCTTTCATATGTGAAAATGTTTGTCTAATAATTTCCGTTTTTGAAAAAGAAAAAAAAAAGCACTGAAGGATTATTTGACAGCCTAAAATTAAGTTTTTAAGAATCATCTTTTTAAAAATTTTCCGGGGGAGGCATTACATAACTCTCAGACACCCAGAAATATATTTTCCCAAAATATTTTTTTAATAAATCTCTTCGGCCTCCACCAGTAATATCAAATTTTCTTAATTAAAACTGGCGAAACCTTTGTCGGAATTTAAATTCCACGTTTTCTAAGCCCGGGCTAATAAACTACTCAAGATACGCCATAACGCTAGAAACGCAAGACGATAAAAGTTCAGGAACCACATTTTAGACTACAGGTTTATAAACTACGCAAGACGCAATAACGCAACGCAAATACGTAAGTATTTTTCAACTTCTAGCTTTCTCGCGTTTTGGCTTTCGATTTCGAAGGCCTTTTTCGAAGTGAAGTGTTTCGAAAACTTTTAAAGACGGAGACATAATGCAAATAGAATATTACGAAGTTGTTTTAGTAATAAGCATAAGGGTTCATTTGTTAAACTTTCGCACAGTCACAAAAGCAACATTTTTAAATCATATAATTCTAAATGACGTATGTTTTCATGATAAACAGTGATAAAGAAAATAAGAAATTTTAAAACTCGTTATATTAGTTTAAGCAAATACATGGAAGTACAAAGACCCGATCGTAACTACAAAACCAAGGTAAAATTATTAAGTAAATAGGCGTAAATTTGTGTGACAGCAATGAAGATTTAAAAATGACTTATTTTAAATAAACCTTTTTTAAATAAAATTTTTAATTAAAAAATAAATAAATTTTAACATTCTTTTCGTCTGGCTAATGCCATGTGAAGAGGCCAAACATTGAATCCGTCCGGATTCGTGAAGATCAAGTGAAATACACAAGGTAAATTATTTCAATTAAGGACCCACTTTGGATTTCCAGATACTTCAATAACTTGGGTAAAAATGGCATGCACAGGAATATCCTCTCGGCTGATTGTAAATGGATTTCTTACACACCCTTAACCAATTGAAGGCTCCTCAGACAAGATTGTCCATTGTCAATGGTTTTATTTACAGTTGCCATCCGACCTTTATGTCGAATATTAGAAACCAAATTGCAGGGCTTTCTTGTAAACCACATGTCGTTTAAACTAAATGCATATGCCAACGATAACGCATGCATTATTAGATCAGAATATGAAATCAAAACAGTTGCAAATTGTCTAGAACTTTGCTGTCGAGTATCAAATTTGAGAGCAAATGCTACAAAAACGGCGGTGTTGCAACTGGGTGGCACAGAAGAAATGTTTGAAAATTCACTCCCTTTTTGATACACGGATAAGATTAAAATACTAGGTGTGTATTTTCAGGATGATACAGCTCGTACTGTGCAACATAACCGGGACGTAGTTACAAATAAATTGCGCACTAGTAAAATAAGCATGAGCTACAGACGTACGAACATATAGCAAAGGGTATCGCTAATAGATACTTTTTACTTGCAATGATGTGGTTTGTGTCTCATATTTTTCCTCTACCAAGAGAATATAATGCTCGTGTTCTATCGTACGTTGGTTATCTTCTGTGTAAATCGTATTTTTTTAATTGGCCAGGCCACAACTCTACATACCTACAAACCAAGGGGGGCTGGGACTAGTTGATAATGCAGCAGCTATCACCAGTGCATTACGACATATGGACATGTACGCGTATCTGGGCGGAAGCAGGGTGACTGCCGCTGGGTCGTTACCACAACGCCGAAATACCACAACGCCGAACGTACAATAACGCCGAATACCATAACGCCGAATGCCAAATTGACCGCAACGCCGACAGCTAGAAACCTGCTGTGTACCACAACGCCGAAATACAGTAACGCCGAAAAATGTTGCTGCGGGGAGGGGGGGGGGGGGGCTACAGGAGCAAAATGAAAAACAACTGAATGAATTTGTGTGCTAACCTTACCTATAGCCTAACCTTTGTCGCTGTCCTGAAATTACATTTTTCGGCGTTAATGTATTTCGGCGTTGTGGTAATTCGGCGTTGTGGTACACAGCAGTTTTCTAGCTGTCGTCTTTGTAGTCAATTTGGCATTCGGCGTTATGGTTTTCGGCGTTATTGTACGTTCGGCGTTGTGGTATTTCGGCGTTGTGGTGCGTCCCCACTGCCGCTTATGTATCGAAGAGCCCAAGAAGCGCTTGCTACTGTCGTACAAGCCATGCCTGAAGACTCAACTGCCTCAGTCAAAAATCTGCATCACAGAAACTGTAAAATCCCGAGATACAGTGCCAGTCATAGCAAGTCGCACACCAAGTATCCACTGGATGCGGACTTGGAGAGTTATTGAGGACTCAAATATTTTCTTCAGATTTACGATCGACAGCGTGCAGTTTCTGCACTAATCCTAACAGCCACTGCAATGCGAAAGTACAGGTTTCGTCTAACAGACGACTCTACATGCGCGCTGTGTGGTAGCATTGATACAGCCTCGCACAGATCAAGTGACTGCACGTATGCGGTGCCGATATAGCACTGGTGTCGCACAAAAGTGCGACGACTAATGAACGGGTCGTTACCACAACGCCGAAATACCAAAACGCCGAACGTACAAAAACGCCGAAATACCAAAACGCCGAACGTACAAAAACGCCGAATACCATAACGCCGAATGCCAAATTGACCGCAACGCCGACAGCTAGAAAACTGCTGTGTACTACAACGCCGAAATACAGTAACGCCGAAAAATGTTGCTGCGGGGAGGGGAGGCCACAGGAGCAAAATGAAAAACAACTGAATGAATTTGTGTGTGTTTCTTAAATGTATCTTAACGCCGAAATACCACAACCTAACGTAACCTAGGCTAGCCTAACCGAGCCTTACCTAACCTAACCTTACCTAACCTAACCTTTGTGGCAGTCCTGCAATGACTTTTTTCGGCGTTAATGTATTTCGGCGTTGTGGTAATTCAGGTTTGTGGTACACAGCAGTTTTTCTAGCTGTCAGCGTTGTAGTCAATTTGGCATTCGGGGTTATGGTTTCCGACGTTATTGTACGTTCGGCGTTGTCATATTTCGGCGTTGTGGTGCGTCCCCCTAATCAACGACGGTCAAGGTGACGTCAGCGACGAGCGTCTAATGCACTGCGACTTCGTGTTTCCGAGAAGAGCGGCGTGGTTCATCCTGCAAGCCGTACAACTCCTGAAGGACGTCAAGGCGCGGGTGACTGCGAGACTTCGTGCAAGTCCTGCGGCAGGAGCTGTGTCCTGCTGGGGCACGCTCCCAACATGGTCTGGGAGATTCTTATTTACGTTTTGAAAATTTTGATCTGAAAAACAATTCTTACTTGTTTATTTCTGAGGATCTATTTTATTTTCTTGTATTTTATTTCTTACTAAAAAAGAAACTCAGATGAATTGCCATTTATTTTATTTTTGCCTGAAAGTATTTATTTTTTTGAAGTTTTCGTTATTTTAATGTTTTTACCTTTTTAAACAGTCATTTTTTTAGGATGTAAAACATGTAATTGACATTTATGTATACATTTGTATTTGTATGTATTATTTGTAAATAAAACTTTAAAAAGGCAGCACAGCGATAGAGTGTGCGCTTGGTAACCTCATGAGGAATGGATCAAAACCCGTCTCTGAAAAAAAAATTTAAATTTCATAATGTGATATCAGTTCAATAAATTTAGTTTTGTTTATAGGAAGTATTTACAGACTTATTAAAGTATTGTAAGTAAAAACTTAAATATAAACATATTCTTAGTGTTATAATATGTGTAAATTTTTTAGGTTAATATTTTGGTAATGTGTGGAGAAACTTTAGAGTATTACCTGTTTTATTGAATTTTAACAAGATGGGCATTATTTTATTAACATCTCTGGTTGAAAATCAGTTCCAAAGGCGGGGTTTTATCGGAGCTTTTTATAACCTTTTAAAATTTCCGGTTGTTTTGTTTTGCTAATTGCTATCTGCGTTTGATGGTGGCAAACGACGTTTACGATTCAGGCAGCGAATTAAAGCGGCGAATGCAGAAATTATATGATTTGCATTCAGAAATTTGGTAGTTAAGAATCGACGGTTTTATTTATCCATTTATTTGTAGTTTTTCAATAGTCCACATTATTATTATATTTTTAAAAAAAACCTAAAAAAATTTCCCGTGAGGAGTTTCGAATCATGAACCACGATGTAACCCTGCGCACACTCTACCGCTGTGCTAATTTTTATATTATAAAATATTTTGCTCTTCAGCGAGATTAGATGTTTACAATCGCTTTTTAACCGACTTCAAAAAAGGAGGTTCTCAATTCGTCTGTAGTTTTTTTTTTTTTTTTTTTTAATGTTTGTTACCTCATAACTTTCGACTGGGTAAACCGATTTTGATTATTCTTTTTTTATTTGAAAGCTGGTGCTTCCCGTGTGGTCCCATTTAAATTTGGTGCAGTTCTGACAATGGCATCCATTAGAAAACCACATAATTCTTAAATTTGCCTTAAGTATGTCTGCGACAAATGGACGAATAACTCAATATCACGCCAACCGATTTAGATTTTTCTTTTTTTATTGGAAAGGATGTACTTCAAGGGTAGTTTGATGAAAGTTTGGTTAGGTTTTGATCATGGGATCCATGACAAAGTAACGGAACTATTCAATTCTTAGGAGAAAATTAACGATACTCGGCCGAATCTTTTATAGGCTATCCGGATATTTTTGTCACCTACCGTAACGTGTATCAAGCTGAGACGGTTTGCACGTTGCTCTTCTGTCTCTTTGGATAGACGATCGTGTATCACGCTGAGTTGGTAGGCACGTTGCTCCTCCGTCTCATTCGATAGACGATCGACGATCGTTGATCAAGCCGTGACGGTGACTACGTTTTTCGATATTTTCCCTGTTAAAAACTTTTTAATGTAAAGCCGCATTTTCGAAAGTCTATTTTTGTGCTCTTCGCAAGTCTCTTTTTAATTTGTACTCGATGTAGATTTCCTCTGTTTAGATAGGTGTTTCTCCCTGACTTTGTTTAATTTATTTAAACGGCGCTGTCTCATATGAGCAGCACGTTTAGTAGGTCTGACCATATTCAGACAAATTAGTTAGTGTACTTCAGATTCACTAAAAATAAAAAAATAATTACAAATTTTAACAAAAAAACCGACTTAATAAAAACTATTCCAAAACAAATTAATATGCACTTAAAAGTAAAAAAATAATAATTACGTATTATTTTACAACTTAATAATCAACTTACTTTTTCTACTCATCAATATGTAGGTACGATCTATGTGTTTACCACGCAAGAAGGTAGGTATAATGCAGTTACAATTATTGTTATTTTTGGAGTCGGTGTCAGCCAAGGAATCACTACAATATACCTAGCAATAATAATAAGAGAATACTTTAAGAAATATTTTTTTTACAAATTAACTTTTATATGAACTGCAATATACTGTGAGTACTGTGAGAGGATACCAATACCTAATTAAACCCATTTACAATTTAACTATTATACGAAAATATACTGTGACAATATCTGCGAGCTTGAAACGATACAAATAATACCTAATTGAACCAAACTAACGAACTTTAATACGACACTATGCTGAGACATAATGTAGCAAACGGTGATACGAAAATATAGCCAATATTAAACACAAGGACTTACCGTTAGAAGGACGGAGTAGGTATGTGTTGAATTAGATTTGAAGTGTGACACCGACTCCAAAAATAACAATAATTGTACCTACATATTGATGAGTAGAAAAAGTAAGTTGATTATTAAGTTGTAGAAGAATACTCAAATATTTTTTTTACTTTTTAGTACATATTTATTTGTTTTGGAATAGTTTTTTAAGTCGGTTGTGTTTTGTTAAAAAAATTTTTTAATGTCAAATTGCATTTCTTGAATAGAACGAAAATATTTAACCACTGTGTTGCCTTATGTTGGGAATGGCTACGGAATTACTTGTCGAAAATCATGTCTTAGCCGAGGTTTAGTAGATTCGGAGCCTCTCATTATACAGTTTAAAATTTCGGTCGGCAGTCGACGTAGCTACTACGGCAACAAATTATAGCAATGGATGCGGAAACAAATTTTTAGTATATTTATCATGCTCGGAATTATTTTTAAGATATCAAAGTGAAGTTACGACTCCGATAAGTGTATTTGCAACATGGTAACACATGAGTTAATTATTATATATCCCTGATGAGTTATGAAAATGAAAATCACGCTCACATTTTTAAAAATACTTTTACATAGGTAGGCTACATGATTACTACTCAAACTGCCGGAAGTTAGCGCGCGTTTATGACAAATAAAACTACAATAAAATCGTGGAATAACATCATGTCAGTGTTAATAAATCTGGCTCTGGGGTAGGGCGCCTGCCTCGTGACTTGCAGGACCCGGGTTCGCGCCCCGGCTCCTCCAAGGCGGATTGTCTCAGGCAGATGGCGGCATTTGTCTGAAGGAATACAATCCCTTGCAAGAAGTCAGGCTACCAAAGAGACGGTGGGTGGTGAAAAAAAACTTCCAGGGTGGCTTCAAAATGGGGTGCTCATTACTTTTATAGGGCACCCCATGTGAGGGTCATCCTGGGGTTTCTCCGGGGTCGCGGAGTTTTGGAAAATTTTTTGTTAGTTTTGTATAAGGTAACTGTACGGAGAAATGTAGTTGAAAACACAATATGCTGGGCATTATTTTTAAGAATTCTACGTGCCCGAGTTTCGTTTTATATGTAGGCCTGCGTGTTTCCTACACAAAAATCGCGCCCACGTAGATACGTAAACATCTACGTATGCACGCATGCATACACACAAAGGTATACGTGGAATAAGGAAATTAAATTAATTGATTTTCAAACCTATTGCTTGTGAATAGTTTTTTTAATACTTGACTTAATATGTCATAATATAATGTATATGTAGCCATTTGTACTTAGAAATAAGAACCTTTGCAACCTTTTCCAAATATAATAATTGTTTATAGAAAATAAAAATGATTTGTTAAGGATGTATTTTCATTCCGGGATACAGTCATATTTTTTCTAACTTGTGTTTGCACGTGTTTATAATTTTATTACTTGAAATATATGTATGCATTCATTTCCAATAACTGTCCATAAAAAAAATTGATTTATCTGTCAAATTACATTGGCTTTTTGAAAAAAATTAAATAATTTAAAAAGTTGCACAACTATGTCTTCTTTAATCGACACACCACAAGGACAAGTACTGATATTTATTAATTTAAATTGATATACAGATTATAAAACGTGTCTATTTTCGCATGTTAGTAGAATTGTCGATTTTGCAATTATCTTTGCAACTAGCCGTGGTTTCGCTCACGAAATTTCAGGGTACTGCTGATATTGTACCACTATAGGAAAAGTATGCGATAGGATGCAAAATTTGTTACTAAAGAAATACAAAAAATAAATTGTCAATTTATTGTTATTCAATTCATGACAAAACCTTTTAAGATTAATATCTTATAAAGTTGTTATACGTAATCCTTTTTAATTTTTAGTATGAATCAAGTTATCTGATTTTATAACTCTCGCTTTAGTATGTTCAATGATTTATTTTAACTTGATAAAATCACACATCTTTTTCATTTCCTGTAAAACACGTTACTATTTCATTTTAATTAAGATTAAGCTAACTATATTTACAATAAAATTTATTTTGGTCAAAGATGTGCTTAAAATAATGAAACAATTTTTATCTTATTACAATTACCTATATTATTTAAAGATTTTCAAAACCATCACACATTTATAACCGGTATCAAATGACTTTTCAAACGCATTAGCTTATTATAAGTAATGTTTAGTATAATTTAAACAGAAATACCAAACTTAAACCCTTCTTTTCTGTTCCCATAGAACTGTTTATGTAAAAATTCAGAACACAGATGGATTAGATATGGCAATATAAGTCAGATAAATAAAACCAATATCATCCCTTTATTTTTTACCGCAGATTAAAAAATAAAATAAAATAAAATTGATAACCTACATTTATTTTGAATTAAAATTAATTTTTCCAACACTGATTAAGTGAAATCATTTTGGTTTTTAAAAAATACTTTTTACTCTATTTCAACATAAGGGGTGATATTTCGGAGACGTTGAATAAGAAAAAGTAGTTTAAGGTATGTTATTTTAATAATTGCCAAATTCTTATATAAAATTTGGTTTGATCAGAATTTATAACTTTTTTACGTTAATACGATAAGTAAAAATGAGTTCTTAGATTTATAAATCATATCCCATAAGTAACATACTACTTTATAAGCTTCAGAGACATGATTTTAATAATAAATCAAGCCTGGTCACCTTTTCATTACTTTTGCGGTTGAATATAGAAAAATGTCAGAGGTAGAAAAAAAAAAGCATGATATTGCTCAGTTTTTTTACCTCCAGCTATAATATGCTTAAATAGATGATTTTATTTTCTATTCAAACTAATCTACCCCCTTTTTACTAATTTCAGGGTAGAGTTTTTAATGATGGTTAATTCACCTAACGAATTACTTTCCGCATATTTTTCTATGTAAGTATGATTTTTTATGATAAAACTACATTATCCCGTTAAAATTTGAACTTCGAAAAAATAAAAAAAAACCAATTGTAACTCTGTGTGCTTCTTGCACATTCTTTTTTTTATTAACATGAGATCTAGCAAATTTGGAAGTTTTTAGTAAATAAATATTGCGTGGTTTATTATGTTTATTATTCTTACCAAATATTTTACGTCGTATTTAATTTGTTTTGGAGATGCGATTTCCTAAAATAAAACCAAAATCACCCCCTTTTCGCCCTGTAAAAAAAGGATAACTATCAATAAAAAAAATACTGAACTCAACATGCAAGTTGCGTTCATTCTTAGTTTTTTACCTCTTGTTCTAATTGATTCGGAAATGTTCTTTTTTTTTTAGTTTTAAAACCATATTTGCCCATTTTATACCATAGGGATTGCATTTGAAAAAATTATGACATTTTGGTTGATATTTTTAGTATGTTTATTATTCTTTTCATGTTCATCTATTTTTATGCGTGATTAGAATCATAAATATAAAAGTTTACTTACAACTAAATTTACCCCTTCCTTAGGGATTTAATTTCGAAAAATAGTATTTATATAGGCTATGTAAAAGTTGACAGAACAAAACTTTTTACCAAAAAAAAATACCTAAAAGATGTTATTGCTAGCCAAATTATAACATAAAATGACAAACCAGTTTCGTTGATACCTTGTAAATGGAACGTTACGTCAGTAAAAGAAACATATGAGATTCACGTCATTTAAATGTTAATTTGGCTAAGAATTTCTTGCCGTTAAAGAAAAAACTCAATATTTAAACTTGACGTTTCAAAACACAAGGAAAATACCAGCACATTAAGTCGTTACCCACTCCAAACTACCAGTTAGGTTCCGAAGTGCCACAGTGTCTATCGAGTAATTTTACCGTTAATTTTTCTGATCAACTTCAAAGCAGTTTTCTGCATAACTGGATTTTGTTTACAACCGTTTATCAGCTTATTGATGGAGAAAATTTTCCACTAAACTCTTACAGTAAAAGCTTGGTGGAAGAGTAGCGTAAGTACCACTCCTCGAACTACAAAATATATTCATGATATTTTACATCATAAACCGAAAGTAATAATTGTCAGGTAAGGAAAAATTACGTTTTATTGTAGTCTATGGCAAAAACTATAGACCTCAGTACCGAACATACTCCTGAAATCTTGGATCCTAGCGAAAGTTAATTGTGTAGGGTTCAGAATTTCAACTTATATCAGGCATCTATATTCAAAGCAAATGTGTATATGTTTGTATATATACACACACACACAATGCTGTGACCCGTAAACAAACTGTTATTGGTGATTTTACCATCTAAATATAATACATTTTAGTCGTACAAATTTCACAAATGTTTCAAATAAATGTGCAAACCACAAAATGTTACCTTTTTTTAAGTAGATTCAAAATAAATACTACCTATTGTATCCGTTACCACGGTGAGACTTTCGGAAAAATGTTATCCTATAGTTTTTCGTTTTATGGTCCATAGACCTCAAAACCATCGTCAACTCAAAGGATTATATACATATCACAATTTTGTGGACACTATAACTGTTGAAATTTTTTCACAAATCACTTCCAAACTTATACATAAAATCTATTAATGGAAAATCTCGGTCGAGTTCATTAATGGACAGTTTCCGACCAAAGGGATAGAAATGGAGAATGTTTTATGAAAGACTGAAAAATCGCTGTAACTCTCCTTATATTGAAAATATCACATACGCATGAAAGTATTATAACTCGTAGGAGTAATAACAAAATATTTTGTCTGAAACAATTTTTATCTAACGAACCATTGCTGCAAGGAGTTAAAAAATAAGGGTTTGGCTTCAAAAAAATTCATAACTCCCTTAGTAGGTACAGTATCGAGCCGTTCAAATTGTTTGTCAATTGTATTTAACTAAAACTTTTGTCTTCAACAATTTTTGATAAGATGAACCAATGTAGCCGGGAATTTAAAAAAAATAAGGGGTATAAATAAAACAAATCATAATTTACGTACCATTGACATTGTTTAATCTGTTTTGTTTATTGTAAAACCTTAAATTATTATCAACAACTTTCATCTGAAATATTTTTATACTTCCAACTATTACTGCAAGGGGTAGAATAAACATAGGTAGGAAGACCAAAAAATAATCATTATTCTCTTTGTAGGCACAACTTTTAATTCGTTTGGATATTTTGTAAATCTTATAATTTTGATCTAGCACCTTTCCTGAAACAATTTTTTTGATTAGGCTGCAAGGGGTTGAAAAATAATGGGTATAATTAAAAAAAAGTTAACTGCCTTAGTAGCTGCACTATCAAATACGTTCAAATTTATTTGTAATTATTATAATTTTTATCCAAAAGGTTTGTCTTAAACAATTCTTGATAAGGCTGCAGGGGGTTAAAAAAAAAATACAAGGGTAGAATTTAAAATTTTTCAAAATTTCCGTACCATGTACAATATCATATATGTTGGAATTTTTTCGAAACATTGAATTATTATCAACAAATATTGTCGGAAACAATTTTGATACTACAAACAACTATATTGCAAGAGGTTAAAAAAAGTGGGTTCGAATAAGAAAATAAATGAAACTTCCCTACCCGGTACACTATCGAATCCATTCTTATTTTTGCTTAACTGTCTTAATATTGACTAAAAGTACTGTTAAAATATTTTTTTTACCCATACATTACTGCAAGGGGTGGAAATAAGGTGGAAATAATCATTACATTTTTTTAAATAATAGATATTCCATCATATCCGTTTTGATTTATTTTATGAATCCTAAGAAATTTTATTAAAACACATCCCATCTTGTTAAAGTTCATTATACAGTTAATACTATAAAGTTTCCTTTTTTTTTCTTTGTGAACATTTGGTTCGTGCCGTCCGACCCAGATGGCAGCACCGTGGTCACACATTTCCGCTACTTGTGTGACGTCCGTTCCATTCACGAAGTTCCTCCCACCGGATGCCGGTTCACCGAGGGCTAAGATGTTACACGCAACAAAAAAATCCAAAATATCTGTACATTTCTGTGCTTCTTCGGGGAAGGCAGCTGGTTGCGTTGGGTTTTCAGCCGGCTCTTCCAGGGCTGGCGAGCGGCGACATCGACGGTGCTGCTTCTCAACTCCCGTCGAACCCCCTGAGCAGGTCGACAAACCCGACGGGGAAAATCCCCAGAGACCAGGAGGTTGCTTCTGACCTGCCTCGTAACGGCACAAGTGGCTTCCCGCGGAATGGAGGGGGGGGGGGAGATCATCTCAGTTTGCTAAATTACAGACGCGCGGCGGGGCGCTCCGGCAATCTGCAGGAACGGGCGCGCGAGAGGTAATGGTCACGTTCAAGGATCTCCTCGGACGGGGAGGGCAGGAAGACGCCAAGGGTGGTTTCCCGAGAGGACCAGTTCCTCTGGTCTCCTCTCTACCTCCCCCCCCCTGTCACCAAACCAACACCCTGGGCCCCGGCCTGGGTCAACAGGGGCCGCCGGGAGCTGCAAGTATAAAGCTGGCCTCCCGTCGCCTCATCGGGGAACTACTCCTCCGAGATGCAGTCTCTCCGTGTCGTCCTGGTCGCTGGTCTGGCGCTGCAGAGCCTCCTGGGGCTGGCTGACTCTTCCCTGCCGCTGCGTGAGTAGTCGCCGGGACCCAGACATGGCCTTCAGAAGTACTTCTGGCCCCTCCCGCTACGCAGAACCTTTCGGGGACGCACCACAACGCCGAGATACCACAACGCCGGAATGCCAAATTGACCACAACGCCGACAGCTAGAAAACTGCCGTGTACCACAACGCCGAGTTACCACAACGCCCAAATACACTAACGCCGAAAAATGTCATTGCAGGACTGCCACAAAGGTTAGGTTAGGTTAGACTAGGTTGATTAGGTTAGGCTAGGACAGGATAGGCTACGTTAAGTTAGGTTATGTTATATTACGCCAGGTTAGGTTAGGTAAGGTTAGGTTTGATTGTGGTATTTCGGCGTCAAGGTACATTTAAGAAACACAAACGAATTCATTCAGTTGTTATTTCGGCGTTGTGGTACGCAGCAGTTTTCTAGCTGTCGGCGTTGTGGTCAATTTCGACATTCGGCGTTACGGTATTTCGGCTTTGTGGTAACGACTCGAACCTTTCCATAACGTGTCACTGACTGATTGTGAGAAGTAATGCAGAAGCTATTATCTGGCAAACACACCAAATTAAATTTAACTGTCTTTATTTTGGTAGCCAGAAATTTTACATCTCCTAATTAGGGACACATGTAGCCTATTTCGCGATTTCATTTCATGTCAAGGTATTTCACAAAACACTGTAGCTTTTTTCTAAGAGTCATGGCAATTTGTGAGGGTGCAGCAGTACGGTGGCCACATTCTCATTTGGCCCCGTCAAGAGCGGGACGACACCTCTCACCGACCTCAGCCAATAACCACAGGAGAAAAGCTACAGTATTTTTTTTTTAAATACCTTGACACGAAATGTATTCGGGAAATACAGGTGTCCCTACTCATAATCATTTATTACAAAACAGCGTTAAATGCTTCTCGCAAATGTTTCAACCTGTTTTACTAAGCAAACTAATCGTCTGGTGGATAAATTAACACTTTGGATATTGAAACCTGCTGGTAGTTATGGGCCCGCCCGATCAGATAGCGTCACATGTCGCGCAAAAAAAAAACATGGTTTTCAGTTTCCACTGTAGGAGTCGCACTCCTGTACTTCCCTCCTCGTTCTATGGTTGACACCTGAACTGAGTCGGACTCCGCGACCGATAGTCGCGCTGTTGCCTGGTGACGTCGGGCCTGTTGCTGAAGTGAAACAGCTTAGCTCTCGGTGAACAGCATTTAGTACGGAATTCGCATGGAACGGACATGAGTAACCGTGGTGCTGCCATATGTAGCGGATGAAACGAACCAAAGTTCATATAGAGCAAAGGGAAATGTTATGTTATTAAATATTTGATGAATTTTAACTATAAGGGCTGTTTTATAGTAAAATTCTTTGTCGAAACTCAGGCCCGAAGCTGGGATTTGAAATTTTTTTTAAAGACTTTAAAGAATGTTTTAATTGTTCTTAAAAGCAGACTTTGCAGATTAAATAAAAAATCAAAATTGATAGATTTGAGTAAGTAAAATTACTGCATCTTTTACCAAGCTGTTCCCCGCAATTATTTTGTTGGTAGTCTTAAAATTTTAGTTTTTTTGTTTTTAACTTTGCTTCCGGCATCTGGCGCAGCAAATTTTTGCTGGCGTTAGTATGTTGAAATTGTAAAATCACCAAAATATTTACAGACTTACATTGTTTTTCATCTTTAGCGACCCGTAGCTATTTACCTGTATAATGTTAAAAATATTAACCGTACAGTGCAAATAATTGAATAACTGTGATTGAGAGGTGTGCGTGCACATATAAGCTATACACATAGGTTAGTGAATCAATAAAGTATGGATGTCCTTAAAATGCGCATGTTCTTTTTTTTTCAGCTCCGTACATCAAAGCATGCTCGAGGAACGACCCTAATTTGAACGAATGTGCCAAAAAGAATGGAAACGCGGCAATCCCTTACATCGTGAAAGGTGAGTGGTTAAGATTCATTGCTTTGCTTTTATAATCCCGCGAATTTCCCCAGTGACTTAAGATAAATTTGTAAATAAATTTCACTATTAGAGGCTGGAAGGATTCGCGAATTCAATAATTATACCTTTATGCTGCTTCTGATATTGGTTCACTGTTAATCTGGAGAACGCTGGGCCAATTAGAGAACAGCTTTCGAAGTATCGAATCACAAGTTACCCAGTTGAGACGCCTCACAAGTCAACAGCCAAAGAACAGGCAAAGTTTACCCAAGTATGCAGATTTTTGTGGAGTCTATTCTGGAGGTCTTTGAATCCGCGAATTTTTCCAATCCTTACTAGGGGTGATAAAAATGGGTGATACTGGGTGATAACAATGATTTTTCTTTTCCTTCACAGAGACGAATGTCTTGGCACGTGTTTCGTAAGCTTAGACATACACACTAACACACACAAACACACACTATCTATCTATATATAAATTATATATTATATGTATATAATTCTACAAGCAATACCAACAGTTTTTACGGTCACCGGATTATAATTGTGCCTAAATTATCTTTTATGTAGTTAAATAAATATTTTATTTTATAAGAAAAATTACTTTTTGAAATCTAATTGCCAAACTTATTTAGTGCTTAAAATATTCGTACCATGTTAGATACCTTTCTGCGAGACTTACATTTATAAGCTGTAATTTCAAGATAATCATATTTCTAGTAACAAAAAATATGTACTTCAGACGTAAAATTTATTTTAATTACAAAGGAATTAATTCTACAATTTACGGTCATGTGACTATGCCGCTTCGCAAGGGGAAAAAAAATCATAATAGCCAGTGTCCATGGGATTTATTTTTATAACTAGCCAATGTATGTGTATCATTAGCCAATCCCCGTCAGGGCAACCTGGAAGGTTCTTTAAAAACCTCCTGCAGCCTCGCTTCAATGGCCGCCATCCACTGACGTCACAGTCTGTGTCGACACTGGAGCCTTTTTTATTTATTATTATTCTCAGCCGTGTCGCGGGTTTGCCTACTGCACAGGCTTCCGCAACGGCGCGCCGAGACACGAGCTGGTAATACGGGGGAAAGGCACAGCCGGGGGCCACCTCAGGACATGTCAGTAAGGTCGCGTGTTCCAGGCGACCCCAAGTACAAGATACCGGTGCTCGACCCTCTGGTCGTCACGGAGCTGCGCGTGGAGCAAGGCACCAAAGAGGTGAAGATAGACCTGCACGCCACGGACATGAAGATCACCGGCCTGAAGGCGATGCACCTGGACGAGTACATGTGAGTGCGACTCTTCTCTTCACCAGAACACATCACTCATATCAAGCGTTCCGCTGATGTTGTTGTCCCGAATTTTTGTGGATGTTTCTCTGAAATTGACAACTTAAGACACCGGCGAACTCTCACGTATTGAATAACAATCATGCCAGAATTAAAATGCTTGAAACACTTAACGATTTTTTGGCGTAGTTAAATAAATATGTCATAAAGATAAAAAAAATAATTATCAATAAAATTAAAGTACTGAAAAAATTATAACCTATGGAATTTTGGTTTTGCAGTTAAAATATTGATAAATATATTACTAACACAGTATTTTCAGTCTGCATTGATATGGACTCCAAAACTTAAAATATTTTGCTAGGACATATTTAGTAAATTTTTAGCACAGGTTATTTATTGTTTATCTTGTTAGGATATGAACTATAAAATACCATGATAAAAATAATAGTTATATGAATAACCGTAAAGATATTTCATGAAAAAATTGTTATGAAGAAATTTATGTGTAAGTATTATATATATAAAAATGCAAATAATATTCATATGATGTGTAGAAGTCATATACTATAGAAATTAAAATACAAGTACTCAGGAATTTTCTCAGCATAGCGATTAAAAATAACCTAGGGAACAGATCTATTAGACTGTTACGACTCACTTCCCTCAATGATAACTACCCTTTTGACATATAATAATAATAATAAAAATTTGCTTAAAATGTGTATTCGAAAGCATAAACTTAAGTAAAACCCATGCATATATTTTTAATGTTGTTTTTATGTGGATATTCGGCGTGAAAAATTCTTGGCTTGTTTGAAGCCAGTTGAACTCGATCTGGTGATACCCAAAGTTTTACTGGAGCGTGATTGAGATCAGATGAGAACGTCATGAACTTAACTCGGATCATCTTTTTTCAGAGGCGAGTGCAATGGCCACAAAAAAAACACGTGAGCGAGTCTTTTAACACTCGCCAGAGGTTGTAACATCTAAATTCGGTAACGAGCAAATTAATGTTTTCTAACGTTGCGAAATACTCTTATAACACGAAACTCGGACACGAAATTTAACGTAGAATTCTTTAAAATAATGTTAGCGCGTGATAAGTATCTTACTGAAAATGTGTTTTCAATTACACTAACTTCTTGACGCCAATCACACGTATTCTTTCGCACCCGCCGCTAGAATTCACGGCTCTATTAATAAAAACTACTCCGATAAAAGAAGAAAAAAGACTTGGAATAATACTAGACCCCCAGATTCGCACCTGATTTTGAACAAAAAAGAATTTTACTAAAATATTTATCATCATCTTAAAATTCATTAAATAGTTACTGATAATAGAAAGTTTCCCTTTGGCTTTGTGAACTTTAGTTTGCTCCATCCGTCACAGACGGCAGCACCGTATTTGTTTTTTCACGTGACTTTCAGTTCCTTTCGCGAAATTACTCGTACAGAATGCCGTGTTCCGGTAGATAATATGATGCACCATACAAAAATCGTATTTTTTTTGACGTGACAACGTCTAATAAATCTATGAACGCCGGCTGCACGCACGAAAAAGTGTCCCGTAACGAAAATTGTCCCGTTACGCTGATTGTACGCTTGCGCCGCATATATCTCTCTTCCACTCGATTGGAACAACCATCGATTTGACTTTTTCGAGGCACATTAAACTTGAAACACTCCCATTCGTTTCCTACTTTTCCTATCATCGTCCTATCCTTAACAGAATAACACAGATTGGAAGAAGTTAAATTGAAAACATGTATAAAAGTTATAGTTAAAATAATCTCTTCGTAAAAGTGATAAACATATTTGAATTAATGAGTGCAAATAAAAGTAAATTTATCAATTAAATTGTAGATTTCGTTTCACTCCTACTTTGTATCCATACAAAATAGTGATAATTCAATAAAAATTATTCAATTTTATTCATAAAAGTATGCAATCATTACATCAATGTTTTGTTATGACGTTGTCACGTTAAAACTATCGTCCGTAAACCGACTTTACAAACAGCCAATTTTTATTTTTTTTTTGCGAACGAAATTCGGAAGCATTGATGTTGCCGCGCGCTCTTCTAACGACCCCGCGGGGAGTCAGTCAGGGAGTCGACGGCTACCAGCTGACGCCGATGCACGTGCTTGTTCCCGGGGCCGCAGCACCGACCTGGAGAAGGGCACCATCAAGGTCAAGGCCACCATCCCGTCCATGGCGCTGGACTCCAAGTACACCATCGACGGCGCGATCCACGGCCTGCCCATCAAGGGAGACGGAGATCTGCACATCACCCTGGGTCAGTCACTCTCCTATGTGCTCTTCCACCCGCCATCCGTAGCGGTGGCATCCCCAGCGTTATAATGCGTTCCTTTTTTTTTCGAATAGGATTTTCAAACAAAAATCAAAATATAACGATATTCAGCTGTTAACAAAATAACCTCACTGTTTAAATAAACTTTTTTTTAATGTCATACGTATAGAATGTACTGAAATCATGGTTTTATACAGTTTTATACAGTTTTTTTTTTGTCATACGTATAGAATGTACTGAAATAATGGTTTTATACAGTTTTGTGTTTACCGTACTCGTGTAGCTTGCGCCTTGAGACTTTTTTATTTATAAATTCGTAAATAAATCAATAAAAAATAAGGTTTTCCCAAAACTTTGGAGAAAAAACAATTCTCAGGTTTCCATCCTTTGGGGGAACGATAATATTTATTGATTTAATGAATAATGCACTAAAAATAAATAGTTCGAATATAACATACTAAACTGTGAACCATAATGATTTCATGATTTCAGTTTATACTATTATTGACATGTTTAGTAGAAAAAATAATAATACTGTTAGATTATTAATTTATTCAAAATCATGTTCGAAAACGGAAAAAAAAGATATAAGAAAAAAAATTTAGGTACGTGCTTTGAAAGTATGGGAGCGCTTAGGGCGACATTGCCTCGCGCATCGCCCGCCTCTTGGCCTCTATGCGCAAGGCAACGAACTGGCGTGCCGTCTACGTGTCGATAACGCGCATCTGTGGGACTTCGCGGGTTGACTATCTGTTTTAACGCTGGAATATTAAAGATTAAGCCTTGCACTTCTCTGTACCACTTACAATACTAATCTTGGAATTGTTTAAACCACACAATCAACGTTTAAAACGAAACTAAGAAACCAAACTTGTGTAATCGAGTGCAATGGCTCTTTTAAATGCTGTTCATAATCACACATTTTTATTAAATGTATAACGTTTTGTAAATGGTGCTTTGACACCGTTTGGTCACCCAGCCAGTTGGCCACCTTAAAGATGTTTGTTAACTTAATGGATAAATTTTTTAAATAGTATTCTTCGTAAATTTATGTCTGATTATTTTGCACTTGCTGGTTTCCCCCCTCCTCCCCTGCATTATCTTATCATTACTCTTATTTAAGGACTAATCGTGTTATTTAATCGCTGTAGCTATCTCAAATATTGTGTCAAGCATAATTTTTTTTAACCGATATTTACAAAATAATATCTTACACTGGTAAAACGCCACGTAATCACTTGCATTTTCTGTTATGACTCTAAAATAATATTTTAAAAATATCTGGTGAGAAAAACAAATTATGACCCAGCAGAAAATGCTAGAGATGTATTACGATAAATTTACAGCCAAATCCTTCAAATTAATATTTAAGGACAAAATATTATAAAATATCCAAGTTGCCGTGTAAGATTTAGCATTTAAGAGTTTGGTTCTAAGTGCCAGTTTTAGCAACACCCGTAAAGAAAAAAAGAAGGAAACAAAACAGTAAAATTTTATAATACGCTTATCGGTAAGAAAATTCAAAATTAAATGTTCAATCCCGATCAGATGCTGCGTGTTTAACAATAACTCATTTTTAATCAAATGTTATATACAATTAATATGTGTGTGTGTTTGAACACTGCTAGAAATATTCGTCTTTCACGTCACTTTGACTGTACGTCGTGCCGTTGATTATCTGGAAGATGCACGAATAGGAACGCTTCCCTGAACACACGCAGTTGCTGCTAATCGCTACCATCTCGCGTCACCGACCTTTCGCAACAATGGCGGGCTCAAAGAGTGTGCGTAAATAATTCAACGCCAGCGCAACATATCCTTCCGCGTATCTCGTGTGGGAGTGCTCATTCACAAGGTTACTTCGAAGTAAACACCACCAAATTTTCCTGCCCTAATCTCTGATCAACTCTGAGAACACGTTCCGAGAAGGAAAGTTTCCAT
Source organism: Bacillus rossius redtenbacheri (assembly GCF_032445375.1). Classification (NCBI taxonomy): domain Eukaryota; kingdom Metazoa; phylum Arthropoda; class Insecta; order Phasmatodea; family Bacillidae; genus Bacillus; species Bacillus rossius. The sequence continues at coordinate 68,901,198 of NC_086333.1, read as the reverse complement.
AGTTGTTAGTTTTTTTCCCAGTATGTTACGTATTCTTTTACACTGAAACAGTAAATAATTGGAAGTGTTTTGGCGCCTTCGACTTTCCATTGTAACACACTCTAAGTATCTACAACTATGGAAAATTTTCACGAGTTAGAAGGCCAAATATATTTGAGGCGGAAGCATTAGTAAATGCCATGTTGGTCGAAATAAATACCGTACTTTCCCTCAAGCAGTAAGGCTCATATGGGTGATGGTTTACACGTGCGCTATTTTAAAGAGTTTTTTTTCGTATATTTACAGGTCTATAGGAGAAATAAGTTTTCTCTATTCGTTCTAGTCCGGATGACTCATATGATTTGAGACAAGATCTTGAACACACTCGTAACCCATATTAAATCAAATTAAATCGTTTTGTGCAGAAAATAGGAAACTATGAAAACCATGTTTGGAAAGTTTTATTAACGTTTACGATATAACCACTTTGAGATTAGATTACGGTGAATGATGCGAAAAAAATTTACAATGTCGAGGCATATGGTGAATTGAGCAATCTGAATTGTAAGAAACAACAATTTAAAAAAAAATAACAGCTTGTGAAGATTCCAAAAAGCTATGCTTCAACGGCACCGAACGAACAAAGCACTGCAGGGAGAGGAAGAAATCTAATATGGCGGTCGTCACCCAGCATTGTTCTGAACTTCGCATTTAAACGATGCATTCACGTCTAAAACTTGCGGTTGAGTTCCAACACAGCTTACCCCAATTTTTTTTTGTTCTAGAGATAAAACGAAGTAAAATCTAATTATTCTTATCTTCAAAAATTTCCCACTGCTGGCATTGACTCAATTACTTCCGAAGTGAAACTGAACACAGTTTCTGTAAAATAATAAACAATAGTAATAAATAATCCAAATTATAGCTTAAATGATATATATATGTAAAGGAAACGGTATTGTTAACATTCTTCGGTAGAATATATATACATAAAAAATTTAACCAAGTATAATAAATTAAAGAGTATTATATTCCAAAAAAAAATAAAAAATTATGCGACTTCGCGAGCCCGAAAGGGCCCACCGTTAAAAACCCGACTCAGCGTGTGTGCATGCTACCACTAATTTTGCCCGCAGGGGTACTTAATGTTCAAACTACTTCAGCCAGCGATCGTAATAATTTTGTTTTAGTGTATTTCAATTAAATTAGCTGTCACAAAATAGTATATCCATATTTTGGCAACTGTCTGCTTGAATTAATTAATAATACATGGAATCTAAGGTGTGCTTTCCTGACGTTTCAGCTGCAATGTTACCATTTTCATAATGAGAATTCATAAAAAATATATTTTATACTAAATATGAATACACGAAACAATTAACTATCGAGTGGCACGTTGTTTTTAATTACGTTCCAAAGAGACTTGCAAAAGGTCACGAATTCATTTAGTGACGTAATTGATGTTTAAATTTTGTTTGGAAGAGTCTATATGGAGAGTGCTATAAAATGTGAAGCCAAACAAACCAGACCGTTGACCAAGCAAAAAAAAAGGACTTTTTCTATTCCAAATATGGTGGTCACTAATCTCCAATCAATGATTTCTTTTATAAAAATGTGTATTTTTAATGTGGCTCAACAACTGACTCCAACTTACCTTTTCTAATACGTATGTATGGTACAACTTAAACAGTTGAAATTTAAGTTGTTTGAAGTAGCGGAGTAGGTTATGAGTACATAGTAAATTCAAATTCGTTATAAAAATAAATATTCGTATATTTGTACAAGCACGTAGATTGAACCAAAGTGGAAAAAAAAACGATAAAAAAAGTGTCTTCTCATAAGTAGTTGTGGATGGAATATACAAACGAGATGTGATAGTTCTGGCCTATACGAGTAACTTTATCTGCAATCAATAACTGGTCCAATCAATAACAAAGTAATAGCAACCAAACTCGAGGGTTTTGTGCGATGTAGATACAGATGCGTCTTCATTCGAAGAATTTCTGGGACAGCCGTGTAACTGTAATTCTGTATTTATTTTAGACGCGTTGAGCGATTTTTGGTAGGGGCAAAACTTATGGGTTCGCGTCACCGACATACTAGTGACGTGTTGTGCCAGACTGGCGAATCGCAGCGGCCCGTGTACATGTATACGCATACATACACTAATACATTGTATATACTTGACTGTATCATGTGCGTGTTGGACTCTTTTTTGGATGGGTAAAATATTGTGAGTTCGCATCACCGACATGCTGTAGTAACAGTAAGTGAAGTAAATTTGACCACGTGAATACATTACCGAGGTCTGACATCACTGGTAAGTCATAGCTAGGTAATGAATTTTTACGCAATTTTGACATACCACTGACATCTGTTGTGACTAAAAAATGATGTAAGGATAAATTATATCATGCTGACATCGTACTGATATAATACCAAAATCATTTTCTTACGTACATTTGACGTAGAATTGATGTCACAATACAACACATTTAAAAACAAAAGTTTTAAGTTTTCACTTTTGTTGACAGTCCCCACGACTGCATAATATATTATATTTTTTTTTTTGTAATCCAGTTGAGTATTTGCCAACCATCTACTACCGTATGCAGTACGTGGAGAGAAAGGGTGAGAAGTTCATGGACTTGCATCCCACCAGCTTCCACGCTGACGTCAAGAACGGCACCATCAGGCTGTCCAACTTGTTCAACGGCGACAAAAACCTGGGTGAGCGAAAAATTATGTGTGTGTGTGTGTGTGTATATATATATATATATATATATATATATATATATATATATATCAACACTTGCAATCGAAGGGGTTGGCATCTGACACTATGAAAATTATTTTTTATTTTCTCATTTTGTTTATCTTAATAATTTAAAATTGTATTTTAATGAACCACCTTCATAAAAAAAATTGAATTTTCCCAATGCCAAGAACTTTTCAGAAGTTTTTAGTCTATTCGAGCACACAAGTGTTGTACCATAGTTCTGATACTGATTTCGAAAGTTGCACCCTAAATTTGAAACTGTTTGACCTAAAGTATTTCGGTGGAAGTTTCATGGAACAGAATGTTTAAACTACTGCATTTTAAATGTGTAAAGGTTTTTCAGTGACATTCCACTGAGTTACAGTAGCTTTAAGCACATAGGGTGTGGTCTTGTTTAGAATCGAAGCAACTTATTTATGACCCCAGAAATAAAATTTAAACAGCTTATTCGCCAATATAAATGACACATAAATGTGCCATTATGGAGCAATTTCTACGTTGTGAAAGACACAAAAAATATTGTAATTCGCTATATGTACAGATTTCAATTAAGTTTGTGCTCGATGTTTCGTAACTAGTATGTACTCTGTCAAAAAAAAAAGACAAAATGCATTGAGTTAAACAATATTAAGTGTATTTTGGGAGAAAACTTTGTAAACAGGCACATCTTTTGAAATTAGACATTTTTATTTGAACATATGTTAAATTCATGTGCATAATAGTAATCGATTTAAAGGATCATTATTTAATGGTTTCAATCGGTGGTCAATGCTGGCAACAGTCTCTTGCGCAGAAGTAGAAGCAAAGGCGGTAATAAGTTATGGAGTTGGTGCGTGCAATATTCCCCATAATATTAATTGAATTAGAAATGTGAACGATCACCTCACTACCTTTTCCCATCTCGCGAGCAAAATAATTACCATCATATTTTTTTTATACAATATTCACAAAATGGTGAAATTTTTACAAATATTCCACTGTAGTACTCTCTTGAAACAATAAAAAAGACTTCCAGTTTAAGCCTACGGTCATGGCTTGTTTTGCTATCAATGTGTTGACTAAAATGAGTGACTTCAACTTAAGAACGGACACCTACAACATAGACTTGTACATCCATGGCGTTTGGCATCTCGGGGTTTCCTGCACTATATATATATATATATATATATATATATATATATTGTTTTGTAAAAGGAACAGAAATATTCATGTAAAATATATTTATAACTTTTTACATTTACATTAAAACAACTGTATCACTAAAAAATAGTGTTTGCATTAGTACTATGGTTCGGATTCTTACCCGGGCATTTAAGCTCTATGTTGTCCCAGTACTTACGACAGTTAAATTCATTCGTAAACAGTATCCTGAAAAAAAAATCAAATCAAATTACCATTCAGTTATTTTTTTTTGCATTGCTTGAAAAAATTTAAGCTTCGTTGTAACATCAATTGAAATATAAAATTTTGGCACCGATTTTCGCAAGAAATACTAAGTATTATTATGAAAAACGTGTTCCATATATAGGGGCATTGCGTTTTTCGCGAAATAATCTGCTCGCTCGTCAGACTGCAACAAGGTATACCATTGTTCCCTTGTGATTGGTGGCCGTCTGCGAGAGAAGCCATCGCTCCGTCTTCTGGCCGGGCCATTCAGTACGATTTTGTTTTCGCGCCGGGTGGCTGTGATTGGTGCGCCGACAGTAGACGTGCACCTGGAATAAACCCAAACCAGCCACGGGACACAGAAAATGCTATGGAGTTTTAGCACACAGCTGGTCGGAAAAATCTTTTCGCGAAAATCACATGGCCCTATCCATATACATACTTTGTTAAACAAGGTTAAGATATCTTCCTGGTAGTGTTCTGTTCCGGAGGAATCTAACTTTCGTGAACGTACAGAAATGTTTTTTTTTTCCCCGCGCGCAGGAGACAACATGAACATCTTCATGAACGAGAACTGGCCTACCCTGTACACGGAGCTGTCGCCGGCCATCGATGAGGTGGTACAGCAGATCATGGACAAGATCATGTCCGTCCCCATGGAGTCTGTGCCTTTCGACAACGTCTACCCGGAGAAGGTGTGAGGGCTTCTCGGCGAGAGGGGCGAAGAGGGGCGTTAGTGCGTAGTGACCAAGGGGGGTGGGGGGAAATAACATTCGCGGATCCATTTCCAGATAGGATCATGAGTAGGGACCGGAAAAATCCCTACGGGTTCGACGACCTGCAGGATGATCTCCGTAGTTCCACGTGCACTCGGTCAAATGTACACACACTCATTGGCTGCCGTCTTTTTGAGAAGTCCCAACGTAGGCAGCCTGTGATTCGATAAAGCTTTCGGTCGGTTGTTCCTCATCGGCCCAGAGTCATCCAGGTGAATTGCGAGCCAATAGCAGAGGCAACACTGAGGTATAACTATTTGTATTTTAAGCCTATCGCGAAATGAATTCGCGAGTTTTTTTCCGGTCTCTGATCATGAGTAGGGGCAGGCATTTCTCGCGAGAGAAAAAAATATGTGAACGTCTATTATATTGCAAAAAGGTATACCCTCACCAGCAGTTTCTTCTTTGTGACTGGCGGCCGTCTGCGAGAGAAGTCGTCGCCTTATTTTCACCGGGCCACTCAGGACGCGTTCGCACCCGCGCTGAATTACTGTGATTGGTGTTGTGACAATCGCCAGGTATACCTGAAAGAAACTCGACCCAATCACGAAACACACAGACGATGCTACGGTGTTTTAACTTTTGCTAGACTGGGAATCTTTTCGCGAAATATGCATGGCTCTAATCATGAGACTTTCGGTGATTTAACTCGTAGCGAAATCGACTTAAAGGATCTGCATTATTTAAACGATTGGACTACAGATCCTTTGTAACGCCCTGGATGACGTTTTTTCAGTGAGAATCAATTTGAAGCCCATCCCAAGTTTTGAACGTTTCTTTTGACCATTGTTAGATTTTGGCTTGATTACACAAAAAAAAAATAGGTTCGACCATCCTGGTGGGTAAAATATTTGAGAAATTATTGTAGCTCTATAACGTTTTGGTAGAAATCCTCCCGTTCGGGGTTTATTTTTCCAACCAGGGAAGACTTGACAGTTTTAAATGTACTCAATTAATGAAGAAAATAAACTGCATTTGCTGCCGTTTGTAAAGGAAGCTATCATTTTATATGTCTAAGACCCTGGGGAATCGTGTCAAATTGTTAATCAAATGGATGTTCACCACTGTCCCGACGTATGATAGGTCGAGTCGAAAGAACGAGGATCGAACCCCAAATGAAAAAAAAAGACACACATTATTGTCGTAACATCTTAAGCAAAAATGGCAGGTTTTCTGCCTTCTGTATTTTCTTTCAACCTTGAGGTCGACCTGTGAGGCATGATGAACTTACGTCCTTCTTCCCCGCTTCTGCAGCTAACTACACCGCATATGTTGTATCCTCTGTTATTATGTTATTAAATGTGGATTGTGGGTTACGTCACAAAAAAAATTACAGTCGTATTATTTGTGTGTTCCTGTCTTTGATTAATTGAATTTTATTTTAAACAATGGTTTAAATGCAAGAAAATATTTTAAGAAAAACTCATAGGCCAGGAAATATTGCTTCAGTGTATATATGTGTGTGTATAAATACATTAAGATATTTTTTACTTGCTTAACGTCTTGTAGACAGTTTATTCATTATAAATGGATTTTTTTTACAAAAGTCGTCAGTGAAGTACCTAATATTTTCGTTGGGAATCAACCGTGACCCGCGTTGAGGAATACTCTCAGAACTCCTGTTATTTAAACAAAAATTATGAACTAATATTTTTTTAGGAACATGTTACAAATGCACAATGATTCATGTTATTGGATGGGTTTTAATTAAAAAAACTTACAAGCCAATAATCGCTTTCTTTTTATTTATTTCACAGACAAAGTACAATAATGATTTTTTTTCTTTAAGATGACACAAAAAGTTTTCTTTTTTTCGTTTTAAATAATATAATTAATCCGTAAATGTGTTTTTGTGTCAGGTTTAAAATCAAAGATAAAACAGTTAATAAAGTATCTTATATCTTTAAACGAGCAGTTCTTGTGTCTATATATATATATATATATATATATATATATATATATATATATATAAAATCTGAATCACGGAAACGGCTCCAACGATTTTCATGAAATTTAGTATGCAAGGGGTTTCGGGGGAGATAAATCGATATAGCTAGGATTCATTTTTATAAAATGTAGTTTTATCCGTGTTTTCAATAATCAACTTTATTGAAAATCATTTTAAACATAAATTACTCTTCCTGACATCTATTGCCAAGTAATAATACCATTTTTTTTATTGGGAGCAACTAACTGCTTTAACGACACAACAACACTAAAGCTACTCCAGTTGATGGCGTTGTTAAGCAACACTAAGCCAATGAGTGTTTGGTTTGAGGTTAGACCAAGAAAATCAATTGTTTACTTATATTATTTGTGTATTTTTAACTAATGTGTTCACTTAAAAATGCCTAAACGATCTTTGAAAAAAAATCTTATAAACAATCTAACTTCACGAAGCCGCAACTCGTCTCAAGAATACCTAGAAGAAAATCGTCATCAAACTGGTCAGGTTTCTCAAACTTCACACAGTGAAGACTCATTTAAAAAGAAAGAGACGTACTTATTCATTTGAAAATTTTAGTTGCTCCATTAAAATTCGTCCATGCAAACAACAGTCACCAAAAGAATTTCTAATTATACGATTAGAAACGCGTTCCTCAGGGAATTGCAATGCACCACAATGGATACACAAAATTTCAAATGGTCCTAAGGCGTGATATTGCACAGCTGCAGTAACAGAACATTAATAAGTTGGTAAATAATTATTAAGTTCTAAAGCCCTACGACGTCTTCCGTCTCGACGTCTTTGTTCTTCTAATCGGTATTCTCGTTGTTCATTTTCAGTAGCTACACGTTGTGCCGCACGCTGCCGCAAATCTTGCAGACGTTGGTCTCGTTGTTCGTGATTTTCAGTGGTCACACGATATGACGAAATTTCAAAATTAAAACTGTGATGACAATAATACATATATACTTGCGTAGATGATTGATAAACTGTAAAAAATTAAGTATTTGTTTCTAACAAAATATTGAACTAATTGCACTCGTGATTTTGTATTTAAAAACCAGTTCATATTTTTTTATTATTATGTCGGTAAGATCGAAAAATAGTATTCATCAGTATTTAATACGTATTTAAATATAATTTCTAAAAAACACAATTTACAAAAAAAATACCGATCAAAGCTCGGTCATCCAGGTACCTATGTTTATTAGCACACTTAAACCTAGTAGTCTATATAATGTAAAGTTATTGTTGTGTTTATGTAAATCTGTATATACAATTTTTTTAATCTTTTTCACAGGGTTATCTCAAATTTTTGGAACCATTTCTCATATCATAATAAATTAAAGACTAAATTTATCCTGGTGCTTAAAAGCTAATGTATATTTAGATTTAAATTAAAATTTAAAGCAATTTTTGTTTTAAAAATTTTTGTACGGACTGAAAAAGATTTTTTGTAAAGTTACATTTAGTGTAAGTAATTTTATAACAGCATTATAAGAAAAATAAAATTTAATAATCTAAAAATCACTTGACACATTAATTTTAATTAATTATCTTTATTTTTTAAAATTTATATCTAAATATATCGGTTTTAGAAAATAGTTATGTAGGAACTGTATATGTCGACCTTTTATTTTTATATTTTTTTTACACCTGACAACCAAACAAAGCTATTTTTTTTATTATAATATCAAAACTTTAGAGCTGAGAAAGCCAACGTAATATTTAGAGAGACCTCGGCGATTTGTTTTTTCTGTACCGTGTGGCTACCTTGAGTACTGGTATAACATTTTATTATCCGTTATGTTATGTCTCTTGAAAAATTCTAATAAATCTTTTCTCACATATGAGCACCATCTATAACAGAGTTATTGACAGTGGCAGCAAAACAGTAAAAATGTTAGGGAAAATATCAAAATTTCGGTGAGATTATCGTCAAAATTCTTCAAATTTGTGTTCCAACGTACACAAGATTACGCGTTGATTTCTCCCGCACACACTCATGGTTTTATCGATCCCTTGTTTCTTACACTTTTTCAGCTTTAATTGACATAGAACACGGGCGAAAAATCATTTAGGGAATTTTCACCAATTATTCGTCTACCTTCTTAAATATAAATGTCTTGTGTTTAGTTAGTTTTAACATGAACTCACATGATTTATTTTTTAGTATTGAAAAAATTCCTATTTTTATTCTAAATTTTAATAAAATATTATGCATTTTCAGCTTGTGTAAACTGGAATAAAAACTCCGAAGTGGAAATCTCAGCGAAGTTTCTACTGTTAAAAATAAAAATAAACCTTCTTTTAACGTAGTTTCATCCATCGTGAAAAGTCCATTAACCTACTGTAGAAAATCTCTGTAATCTGTGTTTTCATCACATCACTCTAAAAAAAATTGTACTTTTGCTAGCATAGTCCTTAAAATAGGATGTTGGTATGTATATGACATTGATAAAATCCAACACTGGTTGACCGATCGCCATGAAAGTTGGCACATCAAAGAGTTTTTTTTTCATGTAGAAAGTTTTCATGCTATCCATTCATTTGTAACTCGCCGCTAGATGGCGCTGCAGCGCATTAACTTCTAAATCGTTCAACCGATCGCCATGAGTAAACAGAAAATCATAGGTCATAGACATACAAACAGAAATTGTGTGTCATTTCTCTATGTCCACTGCATTGTCACATTGCGCTATCCGTCTTTATTTAACGCCGAGTACTGCAGGTAGTCCATGGGGGAGAAACTCTTATTACCGAGACTGAGACCTAGTTTTTTGAAGTAGTTATGGGCCCGTCCGCTAGATAGTAATTTTCATAATATATTGCTGACATAACTACATTAATTTATTAGGAGAAGTAATGTATAAGCTATTATCAGGCAAACAAACAAGTGAAATTTCACTCTATTTAGGTAGCCACTAATTTTGTGGTGTGTAGGTAATACAATGAGTTTTTGTACCTCCTACTCCATTATTTATTACATGACGGTTTATTACAATACAGCATTAAGTATTTTCGCATCGATTAAATTAGTTTTGCGGCGCCATGGAGATAACTTAATATAACCAAAAAAACGTATTAACAAAATAAACTTTGATTTTTTATTTGCTGGTAGTTATGGGCCCGCCCAATAGATAGCGACACATGTCGCGTGAAACATGGTTTCAGTTTCCACTGTAAGAGTCACACTTCTTTATTTTCCTCCTTGTTCTGTGAGTTAGTCACTCGTTAAAGAGGAAGGTAGAGCTTTGTGCCATTGGCAATTTTACGTAGCTATGTCCTGCAGTTTTACAAGTGATATCGTTGAAAACTGGGTTTCCAAGTTATTTTCCTTGTAAAAAAGTACAAAGATATTTTTTACAGTGAGTGTGCTCATTTCCTTAGATAATGACAACACAACGTTGAAATAAACGTGCAGAAGTGCCTTGGTTTGACCATGGACACTATGGAAATTTTGCAAGCCCTCGTCTGTGGTGGTGACGAACACGCGTGTCGACTGTACCTTGAGCAGTGACGTCAGTCACAATCCCTTCTCCTTTTCGCTCCCGTGATACTGAAAGGCCGCGCCGCTAAACGCTAGCCGTCTGAGTGCTGTTTGCTGATGAAGTAAGCGTGGCTTCGATAATTAAATCAGTCTTCTCCCCACTCTACAGCACGACATTCTGGTGGTCGGAAAATAAAAATGACGTGTGTCTTGCGACGACAACGACGTTCTTTTGTCAAGCACGCATTTGTCATAGCAAAAAAAAAAATTTGGTCTGGATATGATCCACTGGAAGTTGCGTTGCTAAACAAATGTTAATGTTTCACGCGCAAATTAACAGCGAAACAAAACTTTGTTTGTACTTACAATAGTACAGTAACTTTGTTATTGTCAGAGTAAGTTCATCTTATTGATATACAAATTTAAGTTTTTCAGTTATTTCAAATAGAGAAAATTTCCTTAAATAATTTCATGGATATGCGTTTTTTTCTAAATTACGCTGTTTTTTTATACAGAAACATCAAGAATGGACAACATAGATGACTAAATAAAGTCACGAAGAATAAGAAAGTACTAGCTGATAACAAATGTTAAATGCGTAGACAGTACAGGGTATTACGTGGAAGGAATTCAGTCAGGAAAAAAAAATTCCTTCCCTGAAATTACCTGTGTTGAACACGGTTAAAAAAATTTTCACCTTCAATTTACGAATAATGCTGCTTACGAATTATCCAGGGATCTTCGTAAATTTACGGTCATTTACGAAAATTTACGGTCATTGAGTTCACTTACTTTGAACATGATTTCAAAAGAATATTCTTGGTATGTTAACGGAACATTCAAAAACTGGTGAAGCCTACAGTAAGAAAAATCTTATATTGTCCACGTGTGAGTTTTTTTTTTACATCTTTTTGGAACGAACATGCAACTCGGAAGTTGAAATACGGCGTAGTTTCCACGATGATTCAGTTATTTGAAATAATGAAGAAATATTCCTTTATTTGAGTTAAATTTTTCGTTGAAAAAGTAGGTGAAATTTACTGTTAATTTCCATCAGTGAATAAGCCATTCCAAGCGCACAAAAACGCGTACATTACGACTCTGGGCTACAGTCACATCTGGACAGTACCCGAAAAATTTAATCACACATAGGCCCTATGCATACCAAAGAATCGAAATAAACGCGTACTTCACAGAGTTATCGAAGCCACAATTCCCCCCCCCCCCCTCCACCCACTGTATCACCAAAACGCCGATTCTAGCGCAGTCACATTCTAACCTTTCAAAATCCTCCGAAATAGTTTATCCATTTAAAAATTTAATTAAAAGCAGATTTTTTTTCTAGTAAAAACTTAGGCTTTTAACGGTTCTGAATGGGTGTAAACGGCTTTAAGCGGCTGTTGAACACTAGAACTCCAAAAGGGTTATTTAACTAAAATTTATCATAAGATAATAATTATTATCTTACATTACCATTAAAATAAAAATACAAAATAAATTAAATTTTTTTTTAATTAACGCCTAGCAAAGAATATTAAATCAAAGAAATTAAAGGGGCGGGATAAATCATCACGTAAAAAAAAATTTTAACAAAAAAAACTGCGAGTTGAAGTCATCCTTTCGGGGTAAATCAACACGAAGAAAAAAGTTACCTCTACTCTCCCCAGTCCCACACATGCTGATCTACTGCACCCACTCGTCGCCTCCGAACTACGGAGACTTTCGGCCGGCGCTGTACCTCGCTGGACCGACGCCAGACGGCAGCGACGCCCACCCGGTGACGTCACGCTGCGAGGATGGAAGCCGTGTCACCTTGTCCCCGCAGCTCTCTCCGCGGGAAGCCTTCTTTTCACAGACGAGAGAGCCAAACGCCCGATCGTGCATCTTCGGTTTTTTTAATTTTTGTTTATTGTAAATAAATATGGCGGTGTTGATAAAAGGATACTAATGTGTCAATTAGGTTAGGTTAGATACATTATAAATACTTTAAAACATTGTGGACGGTTGATTTAGGTTAGGATAGCAACATTAAAGATACTGTGAAATCATGTAAACTTCGGGGAACTTCGGGTGTGGCTCTCTCGTCTGTGAAAAGAAGGTTTCCCCTCTCTTCAAACCTTCCCCCCTTTTCGCTGCTCCTCCGGACGGACGTGTCTTTCCTTTTCTAACGTATTTCTCCCACGTGTGTGTTACGAAAATGGTCATGAGAAGGTGGGTGAGGGGAAAGGCAAGAGAGAGGGGGCAGGTTGCGGCGCGCCCCAGTTAACCCAGTGGCCGGGAGAACTCGGCTCGACAGCGTCATGGTGCCTTGGCTGCTGGCGCTCCTGTGCGCATGCTCGGGAGGACTGCTGGCGCCGCCGCCGGCCGGCGCCATAACCATACGTAAGTGCGCGCGCGCTGCCGTGTCCCCGCCATCTTGCGACACCGCTTGCAACAAAGCTTCCGAAGCGAAGCTTCTTTGGACGCGATGAGAGTGAAATTCTGAAAGGGCCCGAATCTTAATGCAACCTTTTTTTTTCGTGAAACATCGGTTTCGCGAATGGGACGGAGCCGAAGAGATGTAAAGAGAGCACTATGCTATATACGTTGTTGGGTTCGTTTTCGTTCTCCTCTTTGTACGATTATTCGTGGCCGCACACCCCCCCCCCTCCCCAACCAAAGAAAAATAAATAAATATAACCGAGGGAGATAGATGAACAAAAGAATAAGATATAGAGTGTGTGCATGCGCTTGTTTCAAAAACTTGGTATACATATCCTGTTTATTCAGCTGTAAATTCCTTGAATGTTTTCTACCAGCGCTCTCGTTCAACCAGCAGCGTAGAGAGCGTTTGTTAGACAGTCCCCGCAATTCCCGCATAGATAGCGCTACCTGTTATGAATTCAATATTTCTTTCAGAGATTTGGCGTGTTTCAAATAGCATTATTGTTTGAAGAAACAGTAACATGCACATAACTGATATTTTGGCTCTTATGTTTTCATTTATAAATTTTAAATACTTTCCTTAAATCCTATTATTAATATTTTTTTAGAAAATGGTTTCATTTCTTTATTCTCTCTCTCGCTCTATCTCTCTCCTGCCCTTTTTAACACTTAAGATATACTTACGAGTAGAGGTTTGAATTGCCAAAGAAGTTTCACTTCTATCAGGTGTACTGAGTTACACATGCTTTTTTTTCGTTAAAAATGACATAGGATTTAGCTTTGTCTACTTGTTGAAATCATCACATATGTACTGGTGTGATTATTATAATTTTTGCGGCGCTTACATACTATAACCTCTTAATAAATATGTAGTTACAACTAGGTATAAAAGGTCTAGGAGATATGAAAATGCCTTGACATGCCAAAAATTGGGATAAATTGATCAATATTATAATCATAGCAAAAAGATGGGAAAATATAAAATGGCAGAATCTAATCCCGTTTAAAAGCTTTTTTCAACGACATGGAAACGGATCACGTAAACGGAGACGGATCTCACGGAACAGAATTTCTACAATAGCACGCGGAAGCAGAATGACCCGTACGGATTACGTACCTCGGTAATACTGAGCTATTCCGTTTACGTTCCTCCGTGCGACCAATAGAATTCGAGTACTTGGCTGTGGTGGTCGCCATATTTGTTTCTGTTCTAAATACTTAAAAATTGTTTCAAGTACGAGAATATCTAGTGATCAATAATAACTTTGCCGTTTATTTGTAGTATTACTAGCTAATGCCCGGCTTGCATTGCAATGCCTCGATAATTTTTTTATAATTTGTTTGAAGTAGGTACAAATATACCAAGAGGCTCTATCCTTCTCTAATTCTCTATATCTATATCTGTAGCTCTATGTATAACTCTTTACCTCTCTATATCTTTATCTACAAAAATATATCTACCTCTCTCTATCACTCTCTATCCTTCTCTATCTCTATAGTTATCTCTCAATATATATCCCTCTAAATATTTATATCTTTCTCATCTATATCTATATTTTTCTATCTTTCTCATCTATATACCTATATCTATATCTCTGTATAACTCTACGTGTATCACTATAACAATGAAAATATTACAAAATTTATGTTTTTACCTATCTATATTTTTATTAATATTTTTACCTGCCACAGGTGTAACATAAGTATATAAAAATACGAGTGTATTAAAAATTTCAAAGTGCTCGGTGAAGAACTTTAGGAGATTTAAGATTTTGAACGAACGAAGATTTACATTTTTATTTCTATAAATAGGTATAAATTCAACCTGTGTTATTATCATAAAGCATAATATTTATTTAAGTTCATTTAATGTTTTATACCTAAAAATTAAATATTTTTGGTTGCCATTTGCTACGGTTCCGTGCATTGTAGAATCAGCAGACGAATAGGGAAATGTAAATTTATTGCCGGTACGTTGTCCATTTCCGGTTTTTACGTTTTTATGTCATTGTTTAACGGATCTTAGGAACCAAAATCGCAAGAAAAACAAGCCGCAAAAAGTTACAACTTCTTTTTCAAATACCCGTTTACAAACTACCCAAGACGAAAAAATACAAAGAAAACATCGGCCAACTTTCAAGTACGTTATATGCATAGAATATAACGATATTTTTTTAGGTATATTTCGAAGAAAGATTACCTATTTTAGTCGTTACCATGATGCATTTCAGGAAAAAATTTATATGGTTCATCGTTTCATGTTCCATATATCCCAAAACCATTGTCAACTCAAAAGTATATATATATATATATATATAAATTTTATGGCCACGATAAATGCCATAATTCTGCACAAATCACATCCAAACTGATACATAAAATATAGTCATGTTAAATCAGTCGGGTTTGTTAATGGGGAAAACACGACCAAAAGGGTATAAATGGGGAAGGTTTCTTGAAAAATAGAAAAATAGTTATAACTCTAACAATACGACGAATATCACTTAAATGTTATTTTATAATAACTCCCAGAAAATATATCAAAACGTGTTGTCTAAATATATTTTTGATATGACCAACCATAACTTCAAGGGGTGGAAAAAAATAGGGTTGGAAAACTTAAAAAAAATGCATAGTCCACTTAATAGACACACGATCGAATTCATTCAAATTGTTTGTAAATATTTTAATTTTTTCCTAAATCTTTTGTCCAAAACATTTTTTGATAAGATGAACTATTGCTGCATAGGGTTAAAAAAAAACGGTAGGATTTTAAAAATTGCATAATTTCCGTACCATTAACATTATTAAATTCGTTCTAATTTATTATGAAACCTTAAAATATTATTCACAACTTTCGTCCGAAATACTTTTTTATATGCTCAACCATTACCGCAACTAGTGGAAAATAACAGTAGTTGAAAGCCAAAAATATAAAAACTCCCTTAGTAAGTACACCACCAGTCCGTTCAAAATTTTTGTAAGCTGAAATAAAAACTATCCGTTCACTTCTAAACACTACTTAAATCTCACACTTCACCAACACTTACAAAGCCGGTAGTTCACCGACTAAACATCTTCCATCGCGCAAATATTTTAACATTGGAAGAGAAGTATTTAACCATAATAAAGTACATAAATAATATTTGCAACAAAATGTGACGAATTTTTAAGTTTTCTTTCATTAAAAAAACATTCATTATTGGAATTTTAAACGGCAATATGTGACTGTATATTTTTAATTATAAACAACCCGCGGCTTCGCTCGCACCAATTTAACGAAAGTGCTGTTATTGTAATTAACATTGTTGAAAAAAATGTTTGAGGCCAATTTCAAAGGTATTTAATTAAATAAAATGTTTCAGCAACTATGAGCTAATATTAGAGCAACAAAACCACCTTTTCAGCTCAAAACAAGCAATAAATACTTTGGCAATAAGTTTTGCTGACAAGAGTAATAGCACGAATTTTTATATACTTAATCATCTACTCTAATGGCCTCGTTTTAGAAGAAAATACATATCTTGGATTTACATATTTCTTGCTTTAACGTTTTTTTAATATAGGCTCTATAACTCATTTACTAGCACAAATGTTAGCCTCAATTAATAACTTTCAAAGTTGTTTACTGTAACTTGGTTTACGAATCATTCCTTAAATTCGCATTGAAAATTCCCACAATACAACACAGATTATCGTAATAATCTCAACTAAGAAACCACATGTCGTCCATAAGGTGGCCGATTCTTTACAGCAAAAGATATTTTTGTAAAACCCTCTGAAAAACGATTTTATTACAAACATATAGGGACACTTTTTTTTTTTTCACGAATAGTTCTCTACACCCATTATTCTACAATAAGGTGTGCCCACGCCAGGAGTTCTTCCTTGCGACTGGCTATACGGGACGCGATCACTTCGCGCAAAATGGCCGCGTGCCAACTGTATCAACATGTACCCGGAAGAAACACAACCAACCATGAAAAACAGACTAACGCTCGAGTGTTTTTTACCACAGTCAGTTTCGAAAAATATTTTCGCGGAAAAAAAAAACCTGTCCATAACATTAATAACAGAATCACATTATGTGCCTTGCGCGACGTGTGAAAACTCGCCTACTGATTCCTTAGCTAAGGGATTCATTAAAGTTGCATCGTAGAGGACGCGGCCATCTTTGAATTGCTTCCGAATTCTCACAGGGGATGCCGATGCATCCATACCTGAGTCCACTATACTCGAGAATTTTACTGATGGGTCCCTACATCCATTATCTTCGGAATAGTGTTTTATTTTGTTTGTACATAATATTTCTTAAGATTTTTGGCATAAGATTTAATTAAAACGTGATAAGAGTAAGTGATAACAATTAACAACATTAATAAAACTAACCTATAAAATACCTTAAATTTATAGAAGTATCTAATGCTCATGATAGGTACGTATTTTTAAAAAATTTCTGGATTTATAAAAAATAATTGTTGATTGCTAGCATTTATAACATCCACGCTCCGTTAAAAATTTAAAATTTAACGTTTCGCTGAATATTCGTGGATATTACGACTCAAAATGGCTGCTCGCACATTAGTACGACCGACCGTCAAAAGGTGGTGCTGGCAGTAAAATATATTCTTTTTACTATCCATTCCATTAGAAATCCATACTCTACATCGCAGCTGCATTTTCTGAGGGAAGTAGGGATGCGTGTGCTTGTGGACGCGTCACTGTGTGTTCGGGTGCAGCCCAGGTGCGTCTGAATCACACTTCATTGTTGCGTCACTGCCCGGACCGCAAACTGCCGGCCGTACATGGCTGGGGCGACTTTCTCGCCGTGGCTGTCGTCTCGCGCGCGTCAGTCAACTGTCATTTCACGTCTAATAAACTGTCTGAAAACCAGTGCCAAGATTACGAGGTGTGAAGAAAAAAAAAAGAATTACGGTGAATGAATTTTTAAAGCAACAACTAACTGCCTACTCTACATATATTTGAAGAAGTATGTCTGAAAGCCCGATCCCTAGGGGCAAACATTTTTCGCGAAAAGATCTGAACACTAATTAGACTGCAACAAGGTATACCCGCACCTGTGGTTTCTTCCTTGTGATTGGCGGCCGTCTGCGAGAGAAGTCGTTGCCTTGTTAGGCCGAGCCACTCAGGACGCGTTTACTTCCGCACTGAATCACTGCGATTGGTGTTGTTACAATCGATATGTAGGGGAGACCGGGGCAAGTTGACGATGTTAAGCTTTGAAATGGCCTTTAACAGATAAATAAGCATATATAATATCTAATTTGGTACCCATACGAAGTACATACTAATTTCTACCTAAATATGTAAAAAGGTTGTACTACTTTGCGTAGTTCCGAAGTTATT
This sequence comes from Bacillus rossius redtenbacheri, assembly GCF_032445375.1. Taxonomy (NCBI): domain Eukaryota; kingdom Metazoa; phylum Arthropoda; class Insecta; order Phasmatodea; family Bacillidae; genus Bacillus; species Bacillus rossius. The sequence continues at coordinate 68,883,049 of NC_086333.1, read as the reverse complement.
GACAAGAAACCAATTAGTTAGCACATTCGTCATCTTGCCCCAGGAGTGGGGTAAGTTGACGAACCTATTGGGGTAAGATGACGAAACCAAAATATATATATTTATGGACAAAGTAAACAATATTTTTATAGATATCCTACACTAAACAACGTGCAGGATGTAAAGAAGATATATTGTAACATATTTGAACGACTTTGATATAGGTAATTCCTTGACTTCATAATTGGAAAATTTTTCGTGCCACCACTCAGAACATGTGGAACACTGAATCCAGTCTTCATTTGAAGGTTCCACGTAAACTTCTTCACATGCAGGGCAAGAAACGCTATTTAGGCTTTATGGTTTTGCTACAGAATGATCAGAGTTTTGTTTTTCAGTTTTCTTAGTTTTTCTTTCATTTTTCTTCTCTTCATTCTGCTTCTTCTATCTATCTCTTCGTCACTTCAACGCCTCCTTTCCGTTTTCCGCTTATAATATGCCTAGGCATCTACAAAAAAATCAATTAAAATTGTTACGACTATTAACACAGGAACTATTTATAATATTTTATAATTTCATTATTATTTTTATTTTACTTAAATAATCGTCATATCTGTACATCATTGGTTTAAATAACACATATAATACAAAATAATGCTAACACTGTCATTACCTATGGCAAGTTGACGATTGCAGGGGCAAGATGACGAATTCGTCATCTTGCCCCCGTCAACTTGCCCCAGCAGCCGTATTTTTGCTTTACCAAAATCACGAACAACATTAACAAATTTTCTTCAACAATCTATACACTAAAATACTCCCAAAAGTCAGCATTTCATTTTACATGTATAAACATTTAAAACAAATGGACTCTTTTCTCGTAATAGCTTAACATACGTACCTTCAATATTACAACAATGGCTCACGAAACAGACTGCCTCTCAAAACTGCCACATTCAAACTGACTGGAAAATTCTGCTGCACCTGCCTAGTAGGTGCAGATGGTGACACACAAGGTCACAGGTGCGCCAACCGTCTATCTGTGTTTCTGGATTAGTTACATACGATTCGTCATCTTACCCCGTTCGCCAACTTACCCCGGTCTCCCCTACCTGGGAGAAACTCTCCCAATCACTAAAAACAGACGATGTTACGGTGTTTTAACTTTCATCTAGTCCCGAAATATTTTCGCGAAATCTGTATGCCCCTACCGATCCCTTAAGCTAGTCGGTGTCAATTTTGAACACGTTGTGACCTGTCAGTCGGCTTACAGAGCCGGAATAGTGAGGTCGTGTTTACCGTGACTGTCGTGCGTCATGGATAGAGACTAAGTTATTTCGCGGATTCAGTTGGCCTCGGGGTAGAATTCAAAGTCATACGTGTGCGCAACCCAGATTTGGTTTCCCTTTGGCTTATATCTCAACGATAGCATTTTTTTTTGCGTTTTTAATTGACCCCTAGCTGGGCATCGTCGGCTCACGGTCGTAGAGGGGCGTGTCCAAATAACTGCGGTCCAATCACGAAAACCGTATAAGAGTGTCAAGGTTTGCATTCTAACTTGCGACTTAATGAATGTGCGTATTTCAAATATAGCGTGTGACATTAAGTTTTATTTACGAAACGAAGACCATAAAATTTGGTCATGCTAAATGGAAAACGTTTTTACGCCATTTCTGACATTGAGAGGGCAGAGACATTGCAGCTGAAGCCCCTTCCGAGAAACCTTCCAGAAATGCTTCCAATCATGGACTCAACTTTGTGTAGAGTGCACATCGCTAGCAAAGGATAGTATTTTGAAAGAAATTATTTCAATTTGGATGTAAGCTTTATACTTTGTTCGTAATAAAATTATTCACAGTATATTTTGATCGCATCTCGTATTTCGCGATTTTTTTTCTTCTTTTCTACCCATTTTTTTATTAGCTTCACCTGTATGCATGTTTGAATGAATGGACTATGTCATAAAACTTTCCATTCAATGTTTACACACTTTTCAACATCCGAATGTGTTGAAATTTTTCATACATATAAAGAACCCGTGACAATACAATATTTTGATAAATTAAGACCTTGATGTTATGTAGATCTCTGCTGATGATGATACAATACATATTAGTTAAACAAAAAAAGTTTAAAATGTTAAATGTAAACTTGAAAAATTTTAGTTTTTATTACTAGAGACATAAAAAGTTACCCTTAATTTATAACAATAGGGTAGAATCCAGATTCTTGTTAAACTTTAGACGGTTGTATTTATTGAGTGCCTACCGCTACATTATTATTTTATAATTATCGTGCAGGAACTGACAAATATCTCATGAACTAATGGCAAAGGTCATCTAATGTAAGTAAGTTTGCAAACTATTCTGTTGCCAGATAACAGCACGAATTTTGCAACGACAATACAGCGATACGTATGCGACTCCGACAATTCGTGGCCATTGTGTGTTTTCCAGGATATCTGTTTTGTATCATCGTTGGATTCCTCTGTTTTTTACGTGTATTGTCCAAGGTTGTTGTTTGTATTTTCTGTTCTTGTCGCAACTGTGTCGACGTTGTCATCACACTGTTTTCATCTATGCTGTGGTACTACTCTAATTCCTTCCACGAAATTGTGTCCAGTCTATGCATATATTTTAACTTTTTTTCCCTGTTTTTATGTGTATTCATATTTCTTGTACATTATTTTGGTTTCTTTAGGACACACATTGAAAACCAAATATGATGTCATCAATATAGTTTTTTTAAATCTATCTTCTCCATTGCAAGAATCATGCAAAGAATATAAGAGTTTTGACGTGACAACGTCTAATAAACCGATGAACGCCGGTTGCACGCACGAAAAAGTGTCCCGTTACGCACATTATCCCATTAAGCTGTGTCCCATTACGCTCATTGTACTCTTGCGCCGCATCTATCTCTCTTCCACTCGATTGGAACAACCATCGATTTGACTTTTTCGAGGCACATTAAACTTGAAACACTCCCATTCGTTTCCTACTTTTCCTATCATCGTCCTATCCATAACAGAATAACACAGATTGGAAGAAGTTAAATAGCAAACATGTATAAAAGTTATTGTTAAAATAATCTCTTCGTTAAAGTAATAAACATATTTGAATTAATGAGTGCAAATAAAAGTAAATTTATCAATCAAATTGTAGATTTCATTTCACTCCTTCTTTGTATCCCTACAAAATAGTGATAATTCAATAAAATTGATTCAATTTCATTCATAAAAGTATGCAATCATTTCATCAATGTTTAGTTATGACGTCACGTTAAACTATCGTCCGTAAACCGACTTTACAGACAACCAATTTTTTTTAAAGAGAGGAATTATTTTTTCCCATTTTTATCCTTGGTTGAAACAAAAAGTTTTTATTATTTAATTTTTTGTGTTCTAGCTTTCTGCATAAAGCCTTGCGTGCGAACAGAGCCAGGCTTCTACACGTGCGCCAAGAACCACGCTAACGATGCGGTGCGCTACATAGTGAGAGGTGAGTAAAGTCTCCACCAGACAGATTGCACAACTTCTCGCACATCCTATGACTCCCATTTGTTGAGCAGAACTCGGTGAATGGCTTTTAGGAGTTTACAGCCTTTATTCACATATTGAATGTGTTGTTTTTTCCCCACTGAGTTAGAAGTTTTGCCATTCCGTAAAAAAACAGAACCATTGAATTTGCTAAAAATTATAATTTTATTGAATTAAAAAAAATATTTTTGATTTCCTTAATCATATTCAATAAGCATATTTTTTTTAATTAAAATATGATCTTTCCCTCCCAAACAAAAATTGAAATTTTACTTTTTTTTCAAATGTTAGTGTAAAATTAAATATATTTGTAAATTTGTAAATTTGCTTAAAACAACTGTATCAACTAAAAAAAAGTGTTCGTAGAAATACTGTGTCAGATTCTTATCTAGGCATTTGTGGTTTGTGTTATTCCAGTACCTTTAAGAGTTAAAGTTATTTGTAAACCGTTCCCTGAATAGCTTTCCAGTATTAACTGCACACATTAATAAGCATATTAAAACAAAATCCAGTCTAATTATGGAATATACTATTTTTTTTATGTTTCAAAATATCATACTTGAATGAAACATAATTAAAATATAAAATTAGGCACTATTTATCGTAATAAAATACTCAGTGTTATCTCAAAAAATGTTTTTCATATATGAAAAAATAACTAAAAACATGAGTTGTAGGCCTACTGGGTAATTATAATATTGTTTTGTAGTATTAAAAGATATTATTTGGCAACTGGTTTCTAAGGCAATCTTTTGTGAAGCTACGGAACAATTTTATCTGTGTAGTATTTAATAGCTGTAATTGTCATTAATTATTTCCCCTGCCATACAGATAAGCTCTTCGTGATTGATAAATTTCTTTGAGAGGTTTCTTCTGAGAAAGCGCTATATGGGATAAAATTAATTAATTGAATATTAGTTGCTAAAATGGTTTTATGACAATGCTACATGTAACTCGTATTCACGTCTTCAAATTCACAGCATTGGGAGATGCAAATACGTGTGTTGTCTTCAAGCTAGTCATCATTTAGAAAACTACAATAATTTTTAGCTCATACAATCCTTTATATCCGTATATTCCACAGAAAAGTCCTTTAAGTGATTACGTGTTATAAATCGGCATGCCATTTGAAAAGTTAAGTGTGATGAAAATACAATGATAGATTTCTAATCGATAAAAAAATAAACTGGGCTTAGAAAATATGAGTTTCGCATATATATGTTTACTAATAACCATTTTAAAAGGTTTTGCATATTAAGAAGTCACTACGAGTAATAGGCGTGTTTTTCTCTCGTTAAACTCCGGGTGTTAAACAATTGTGAATCAAATATAATTGATTTTGTGCAGAAATATGTGCACTACTTAAAACACGTTTGAAATATATTAAAAGAAGATTACGTTTAAACAACAAATGTGAGACAAATTTACGAAAGAAGTGAGAAAAATATTACAATATAGATTCACATGGCGAATTTACACAATCGGAATTGCATTGAAATACAGAACAGCTTGTGACGACTCCAAAAAGGTGTCTTTCACGGGTGGCAAACGGACCATTTACACGAAGTATTCACGTTATACTTGCAGACTTTCCCTTACAAATCCTACGCCCCTTTTTTTCTAATTTTTATTTACAATTTACACTATTACGTTTTTGGATTCACACGCAAATATCTGGGCTACTTGTTTACAAAATAAAAGTTTGCGTGGAGTCGACGTGGGACAGAAGCAAAACTTCTTGCTTACCATTTAATTAGTTACAGTAAAGATAATTCTGGTTAGATGAGGTCACAGATAAAAAAAAATATATATGCAAGTATGAGCGCTAAATTATGCTATTGCACAAGTATGCATGTGTGAAAGTGTGCAAATATTGAAGAGTGCAAGTATGCGTCTGCTAGTATTCAAGGCAAGGGTGCAAGTATGCAAGTCTGCTAGATTTCAAGTCAAGGGCGCAAGTGTGCAAGTATGCAAGTGCGCGAGTGTGCTGCGTCATGTCTACCTCTCCCCTGCCTTCTCCTACTCTACTCGGTTCCCCCACATCACGTACCTAACTAAATATTCCCCTCATGTAGCCGGGAATTTTTGTAACGCTAGAAAAAAATTTTCACCCCCTCAGCAAAGAAGTTTCACTTCAAAATTATTATTTTTTTGAAACAAAAAAAAACTTATGTTTGGAGTGTGTGTGTGGAGTGTTGCCTCATCTCGTACGGTCCGAGCGCGCTGGCACTGGGTATCCCGGGCCATGGTGAGGGGGGAGGGGGAAGGGGGTGGGTCCCACTTGCGAGCGACTCCGGCTTGTACCGGCCGTGACAATGAAGGCGCGGGCATGCGCGCGCACGACGTGTGGGCGCTGTTGGCTCGGTGACGTCAGAGCACACACGGCCGTCGAGGTCGACCCTGTTGCGTGCGCAGAGACCTTAACTAGCGACAAGGTAGGGGGGTAGGGGGGCAGACGTGACTTGTGCCCCTGGCGCCGGTTATGTGAGGCGCTAAACTTGCGCAGTGATATTTAATATGGATACTTACTTCGCCATCGTGGTGTTAGAACACAAAAAAAAAAAAATGTTGGAGGGCAGGTGAACTGAACTATTTTTTATTGAAGGATACATACGTACATGTATATCGTGCTGTACATGATGTCCCAGTTTCAATGGTATATTATAGCAGTTTCATTTAGACTATTTATAACAAATCGTACATCAAATTGAAAATCAACTAATATAGTTTCTTCCGAATGTTCAATTTATGCACCTTGAGTTATACGGCACACATTTTAACTTAAGTCCAATTCTTCCCACACTTCGGTTTACAAGTCCGGAGTAATGGAAATAATAGCCTCTTCTGGCAAGTCATTAAGTAGTGGCGGAACGTAGAAACGATTTTTTTTATAAAGCCTCAAATTTAAAAAAAATCTCATGGCTTTATGTCAGGTGCCTATAACATCTTCAGATGTTTTCGCCACAATGAGGGAACACAATTAAAACTTTAAACGAAACGCACGTTGAACTGAAATCATCTACATATTCACTCTTAGAAAATTGCAGAACACAAAACGCTTTGCGCTCAGGAGCCGCCATTTTGCGCTTAGGTGGCGCTGCAAAGCGGAAAAACCCCAAAGCACTACACGCTCGCTGAAACCGATTGATAATTGTGACTTTCGACCAAAAATTTACAACGCTCACATTTGATAATATTACAATCAATCACTGGGGCATTCTTTTATGAACATACTGTATTTAAAAAACTGAACTTTTCCGCATACTATCCAATATGCAACTACGTGTATTTATTTACAATCTAGGTTATAACCAAAATATTTGGAAAGTGGAATTAATATTTGGTAGCAATATGAGTAGAGACCGGAAAAATTCGCGAGATAAAATCCCTAAAGGATAGACTCCATGATCCTCTATGCACTCGTGCAAATTACACCTGCTGATTGGTTACCAACTCGTAACACCTGTTGACTGGAATTATCGTGATTCTCCTGTTAAAGATTTTTAATTGGCCCAGAGTCCTTCAGATAAACTGTGGTCCAATCACTGAAGCAAAATAATGTCAAAAGTATTTGGACTCTATCCAATCGCGAAATGAATCCGCGAATTTTACAGGTCTCTAAATATGAGGTGTTTTCGGGAAAGGTTTTTTTTTGGTTGGTTCTTTTTTAAACCGGGCCTAGGAAGGGGGGTGGCTGCCGATATGAGTTCTAGCCCCGGGTCAACCCCGGGTGGAGACCAGTCTAGTTACGTCTGTGTGCGTGCGAGCGTGATTCTAACGAACCAACACCACATGTTTAAACCACATGACACCGAAGTCGCTGTAATCCCACTAACCTATCCCCCTCCCCTCTCCTCTCTCATTTCAAGCGTTCTAAATTACTGATCAGTTGACGTACTTGTCTGTCCGGCCTAACGCCGCCAATCACTTCAAACAAGCAGGTAATTCACTGATGCGGTGCCATTTGAGTTTGTCGACGAGCTTTGATGGCCTTTGCTCTACCCGCTGATGAGGCAGGTGAATAAATTAAACCTTTAAAATCTCTGCAGTCCATATTGTCCTTCCATAAATGAACTTTGTGGCCTGTAAAGTAAATTCAAAAGTAATTAAGTGTTCCCTTGCAAGTTACAAAATTAATAACAATAATATTTGCAAATTTTCTATAAAAAAAATTTAGTAAATGTTTAAAGTAATTAATAGTTGACTCTTAAGCTTTTAAAACAAATTATTAATTATTTTATTTTCTATGATTTGGAATATCGTTATACGTATGACTAGAGACCCGGAAAATTCGCGGGTTCAATTACCTCCAGGATAGATTCCAATATCTTCTACACACTCGGGCAAATGCCAACTGTTCATTGGCTGATGACTTGTGAGTCGTCTCGACTAGTTAACCTGTGATTCGACACTTCTATGAGCGAGGGTCTCTAATTGGCCCTCAGTCCTCCAGATTAACAGAGAACCAATGACAGAAGCAGCACTAAGGTATAATTATTTGAATTTTAGCATAACACGAAATGAACCCGCGAATTTTCCGGGTCTCTACGTATGACTAATAAACTGAATTAAAAATATCTGGGTTAAAGGTATTACATTTTTTTTAATTACAGAGTAGAGTACAGAATAAGAACTTTGATGTTTTCACTTATGATAAAAGAAAAAATATTTCCATGCAGTGGTCTCCCTTTACCTGCACAGAAAATTGCCTCATTGACTTAGAATTTTAGAAACAAATTTACAAAAAAAAAGTTATCAAACTGTAGAAGTGAAATACCGGAATTTTTTACTTCTCTTTGTTGAGAAACTATTAATAAATGCTTTGTTGTTATGTTTATCTTAAACGCAGACGGTCGTTATTCCTCTAAATTTGGAGACCTAGTTATAGCTCAAATAAAGTGTGGTGACGTTATAAGTCCTACTTTACTAAAAAAAACTAAATAACAATTTTTTTTATTTCAGTTACTTCTTCTAACTAGAGAACCAGAAATTTCGCGGATTCATAAGTGTATTAAACACTTTTTTTGCTTTCCCAATATTTATTTCTTAGCGAGAACATTTTTACCCTTGTTAATTGGCACTACATGATTCTCTTACTTCTCTCCTATATAGGTATCGTTGGCTCACGGTCGTACCGGGTTGTGTCCAAACAACTGCGATCAAATCATGAACACAGTGTGAAGGTTTGCATTCTAGCTTGCGACTTGATGAGTGCGCGAAATTTCCGTATCCCTACGTCATGGCCCAGCACAAAAACCTCTTGGCAGAGCAGAGCAACGGGTCGTTACCGCAACTCCGAACGTACAATATCGCCGAATACCATAACTCCGAATGCCAAATTGACCGCAACGCCGACAGATAGAAAACGGCTGTGTACCACAACGCCGAAATATAGTAACGCCGAAAAATGTTGCTTAGAGAAGGGGGGGGGGCACAGGAGCAAAATGAAAAACAACTGAATGAATTTGTGTGTGTTTCTTAAATGTATCTTAACGCCGAAATACCACAACCTAACCTAACCTAACCTTACCTAACCTGACCTTACCTTTGTGGCAGTCCTGCAATGACATTTTTTTGGCGTTAATGTATTTCGGCGTTGTGGTAATTCGTAGAGACCGGAAAAATTCGCGCTTTCGATGACCTCTAGGATAGACTCCACAACCCTCTACACACTCAGGCAAATGCCACCTGCTCATTGGCGCTATTGACTAGTGACAACTGTCAACTGGGACACTTGCGATTCGATACTCTTTTGGTTGAAGGTTACCCATTGGCTCAAAGTCCTTCAGATAAACTGTAAGCCAATCGCAAAAGCAATATAAAGGTACAGTTGTTTGGATTCTAGCATATCGTGAAATGAATACGCGAATTTTTCCGGTCTCTAGTAATTCGGCGTTGTGGTACACAGCAGTTTTCTAGCTGTCGGCGTTGTAGTCAATTTGGCATTCGGCGTTATGGTTTTCGGCGTTATTGTACGTTCTGCGTTGTGGTATTTCGGCGTTGAGGTGCGTCCCCCAAAGCAACGACGTGTGACTGGACGGGTGGCGGGCCGCCACACCTTTGAATATATATATACTGTATAGAAGTCGCCAGCCCAGGTTAAAATTTCTAATACGGTTTTGAGGTAGTTGGTTAATTCACCGCCGCAATCGCCACCATCTCTAGGGCATCGACTTGTGGTGGTCCCTAGCGGACAAGTGTCGAACTCTTCAAACACCCCTTCCCCCTCTCGTTGAACGTCCTCGAGCTGCATTGAATGATAGATGGGGGGTGCGGGGAATGACAGCGGGCGACAGAGCTGCGCTCTAACGTGTAAATAACAACTAAGACGATACAGGGCGTTACGGCAGCGCACTGCAGCGGTGAAGTTCCCAAGCTGCTCATCATACGCTTCTGAAAAACGTAGAGTAAATCCTATCCACTCGCGACTTCTATACAGTATATATATATATATATATATTCAAAGGCCACACGGAGCCTGGACCTCGTGCTCGTGCCGCAGGCCGGCCGGAGAAGCTGGGCATCCCGGGGTTGGTGCCCCTGGCGCTGGAGCAGTCGACGGTGCACGTGTCCAGCGGCAACTACTCCCTGGCGCTCGTCGTCAGCGACCTGACCGCGGAGGGCGCCTCCGAAGTGGCCGTCGACTCTGTCAGGTGCCCGACCGACTAACCCCCTCGCCCTCCTGGCACACGGTCCTGGCGAACTCTCGGACACTTGGCCAGAGCATCGCCTGGCAAAGTTGACTTGAAGCACATACGTACACATGCTTCTGCTTCGCGTTAATCGATAGGCAGGGGCACCTGTATTTCGCGATTTCATTTCTGTGTCAAGGTGTTCCACAAAATACTGTAGCTTTTCCTCCTGTGGTTATTGCCTGAGGTCGGTGAGAGCTGTCGTCCCGCTCTTGACGGGACCGATGAGAATGCAGTCACCGTACTGCTGCACCCTCACAATTAGTCATGATCTAGAGACCTTTAAAAATTCGCTTATTTCGATGACCTGTAAGATATATATATATATATATATATATATATATATATATATATATATATATATATATATATATATACTCCATGATCCTCCTCTATGCACGCGGGAAAATTACATCGGCGCATTGGCTACTGACTGGTGACACCTGCTGTTAACTGTGACGTTAGTGATTCGATGTACTTCTTTTGTTGAGGGGTTTTTTCATTGGCAGAGTATGATTCAGATAAACTGTGGCCCAATCACCGATGCGGTTAAAACGCAAACGTTTTTTGTATTCTTAGACTATCACGAAATGAATCCGCGAATTTTTCCGGTCTCTAGTCATGGCTAGAGACCTGTAAAATTCGCGATTTCAAGTCTCTAAAGGATAGACTCCATAATCCTCTATGCACTCTTGCAAATTACATCTGCTGATTGGTTACCGACTCGTAACACCTGTTGACTGGAATGATCGTGATTCGCTTATTCTTCTGTTAAAGATTTTTCATTGGCACAGAGTCCTTCAGATAAACTGTGGCCCAATCACTGAAGCATAATAATGTCAAAAGTATTTGGACTCTATCCTATCGCGAAATAAATCCGCGAATTTTACAGGTCTCTAATCATGGCTCTTAAAAAACCTACAGTGTTTGGTAAAATCCTTGACATTAAATGAAATCGCGAAATACAGGTGTCCCTATCGATAGGTCAGGAGTGGAAAAAAATTCGTGGTTCAATGATCCCCAGGTTAGAATCCACGATCCTCTACGTAATTTTGCAAATGACACCTGCTCATTGACCAATAACCAGGAGCAGGCATCATTCTTGGAAAAAATAATCTAAACGCCTATTAGACTGCAACAAGTTATACCAGCACCATCAGTTTCTCCCTTGTGATCCGTGGTCGTCTGCTAGAGTATGTAGGGGATTGTAGATTCTATGTAAGTTATAGATGTAATTGAAACGGTGAATTTTTCCAGACACCACTAATTAATATTTTACTCGAGGAGGGATAACCATTAAAACACAGAAAATGTATTTTTCACATTCAAAATTATTTGGTTTAGAGATTTTTTGTAGTGCTATTGTTTGTACTGTTTCCTTCAGGCATTAGAATATAAGACAAAGTTTTTGCTCTTTTTTTCAGGCCAGTGTTTGAAAGGAAGATGATGTCTCTCAGACTAATATTTTCGAAACTGTTCTTGGAGTCACGATACATTCTAGATGGCTACATTCTTCAAACGCCAATCAAGACCGATGGATTCTTGAATGCCACAATCAGTAAGTGCCTGTTTTTTATTCATCCATTAGTTTTATTCTTAGTCAAAGGTTATTTCGTGAGCATAGCCATGTATTTTAGACGGAAAAAAATATAAAAACGCTCATTAGACTGAAATATTGCATGCACCTTCCAGCAATTTCTTACTTGCAATTAGTGATCGTCAGTAAGAGAAGCCATTGCCTTTTTTTGGCCAAAAAAATCAGAACGTGCTTGCTTCCACAGAAAATGTCTGTGATTTATGTGGCGGCAATAGACAATACTGTTGTTAAATGCACAGATGGTCTCAAAAATGTTTAGTGGAAAATGTACGATGTCTTGGGCACTGCTCATTGGCTCCTGAATTATGCGACGTGTCAGCTGACTTTCCGTGAATTAATTACTTTTTTAAAATTGCCTCACAGTTCTTGTAAATTCACAAAATGATGTGAACTTGTTATCAACCAATTATCAGGTCCACAACCTGTGAATCAAAAGTAGAGTAAAGTGTTTTTAATTTTAACCGATCGCGGAATGAATCCACGAATTTTCCCGGTCTGTTTCCATGAAAATTACCCTTATTGTTTGGTGACATTGTTTGTTTGCAAATATTTGTACACTGAGTAACCTTTGTCACTGGAGCATAGAGAATATTTGACGCACATTGAATAAATAACTAATATTAAATAGTATTTTTACTGAATCATACTTTACTCTAAGGAAAAGTGAAATAATGCGGCCGTGGTGGCTATTTAACTCTTATGATTGACTTGATCATGTACACGTTTAAAGATTCTTAACTAGCAACAGAAAATGACGAGAATTTTGCAGATTTATACTGATGAGCAATAACTGAACCAACAAAAAATATATCCTACTTATCTTTTATCTTACGAAAGCTTAGCGCGACTTGCACAAAATCTTCAACGCTTGTTCAAATTCTTCGTGATGATTGTCCTTTTATTTCGTACATCATAACTACATTGGAAGTTTACAGCAATTAGAAGGCCTGCGGGTTTAAAATTAAATGATATCTTAAGAATAACTTAAGTCTCCATCTGCTGGTTGAAATGCAAAATTAACCACATTCCACAAACAAATTTTTTTAATGCCTTTTTAAAACCACCAATAGAACACCCACGCAACGCAACAATTGCAGAGGAAGTTTAACCCCCTTAATTATTAGTTTCTAGAGAAGGATCGTTGTACTTCCTTTTACGGCCATATCGAAACAAATCGAAATTGTTGTAACTTAGATATTCAAACTAACGGAATTATTAAAAATAAAATGGTTCGTTTGAGTATAAGTAATATGTATAATAGCAAAGGGTTGAAAAGCTGTAACTTGTACACGTGGTTCTATGTTTTCGGCAATGTTTTAAAACAATAATAACTAACTGCTGTGATAATATTTTCTTTACAGAAGGGTTAACGATCAGCTACGAGTTATCCATAAATGCTTTAGAGAAAGACGGGCGGACATACTTGGAGTTCAACCCTCAAGACTCAAGCCAGTACATGGACCAAGGAGCCATATATCTTGGAGGAGTATTCTCAACAAAAACAGGTAAGACAACCAATAATAAAAATCGTACATCAAAAGAACTGTTTTAAATTGAAACTGTTGCTCAGATTTTGCTGTGTACAAGAAAAATAATATAAAATAAGCACGGAATTTTATATCCCGATATTTAAGTGAAATATTTTAGAGAACACGCTTTTACGATGAATACACAAGGCTCTTCAAACTTTTTAATGCAGAGATAAAGTTTTGCTAGTAAAATATTTTTTTTTTTAACTATACGGTTATCTTTAATTTTTTATCAAATAATATTTTTTTCCAACATTAATAATTTTATTAATAAATATTATTAACATAAATGATAACGCTGAAATTTCAAGGATTTAATAGATATTTTAAGTATATAACTTTTCACACGAAAACACAAGCAAACCACTAGAAAATTGAACATTATTTTAAATTTAAACTATCGTATACATCTGTAAGTATTATTAGTTGCTTGCTAAAGTATATGTTGAGTGAAAAAATTTGTATAAAAGTAAAATTTCGAACATACTAGGGATAAATATATAACCGAAAACATAAAATCATCAACGGTTTAGACAAAATCTTTGCCTTTACATGCATTAAAATTAAATTTAAAAACAAAGTAATTCAAAAATTATTTTAAAAAATTGAAGTATCGTCACTTAAGAAAACAGGTCCCTGAAATTTTTTGGTTCTATATTTTTGTGATTCGTCTATGATCAAATTTTAATTCATATTTTAACTGTTGTATGATTGTTTAAGACTGAGTGTACCTATTCCTTCAAAATGGGTTTGGTAATTATTATTTATAACATCATTTTCACCAACTTTTATTTAACTCCAACATGCACTGGGTTTAGGTTGGATGTGGTGTAAGTACACCGTGTTTAGGTGGGGTGTGGTGTTCACTGTGTTTAGGTTGGATGTGGTGTTCACTGTGTTTAGGTGGGGTGTGGTGTTCACTGTGTTTAGGTGGGGTGTGGTGTTCACTGTGTTAAGGTTGGATGTAGTGTTCACTGTGTTTAGGTTGGGTGTGGTGTTCACTGTGTTTAGGTTGGGTGTGGTGTTCACTGTGTTTAGGTGGGGTGTGATGTTCACTGTGTTTAGGTTGGGTGTGATGTACACGAGGGTAGATGATGTTTGTGGGAAAGAAAACAAACTGACTGCTTGGTAAACTGCAATAAGGGGTGCTTGCGCCTACGGTTAGGTACTTCATCGATTTTGGCGGCCGTTTACTAGAGAAAACTTTTCTTTCTAGACCAGGCCATTCTGAACGTGTTTGCTCCAGCAAATATATATATATATATATATATCGCTTTGATTCGTATGCTGACAGAATATATTTGTCTGAAAAAAAGAAAAATGTTTACACATTATAAACTCAGTGTTTATCTTGCATTGTGAATTTTAAAAACCAATTTATCATTCCCTTATTGGTAATATATAGTCTTTTTTCATGCCAACACGGAATGATGAACTGAAAATAAGAGGAAATGGAAAAAAAAGTCATAAGTATGATGGAAAAAAAGGATGGCAGGAATTTAATCAGTTTCAAACATTTGCCCACTCGAGAGATTGTCATTTACTCTGCGTAACAGAAAATAGGCCTACTAATTATAAAAATGATATTGATGTGTAGGAGGTTTTCAGGAGGAAAGAAGCGATTTTAAATTTAAGAATCATTGCTTCGATTACGGCGCAAAAATCAACGCTTAATGTTAGATTTTTTTAAAATAGATTCTGCATATACGAATCAAGTTATATGTCCTTTTCTGGTCCGTCAGGCGAGGAAGAGAAACTGCTGCTGCAGAAGAGCCTGGGCGAGATGATCCAGAAGTTCCGCGATCTCGTTTCCGGCCGACTGAAGCAGGTGGCGCTGCAGGTGTTGAACGCCGTAAGCTCCAGGGTTCCCCTCGACCAGGTAAGGAGAGCATCACAAACATGGAGATAATAGTCTATGGAGTGGAAGCAGGTGTACTTTTCAAGGGTAGTCAATGAAGCCTCTACCCGAAATCTTCGGACTGCGCATGCGCACGACGATTGTTCACATGTACCGCCATATTGCGGGTGTCAAAAGAATACCAGATAGCATTGTAATTTGTATGCGCTTTAGGAAATGTGCGTGCAAAAAATTTAAATATGAAACTATTCTTTTTATATTATTAGTAATAAAGAACCACGCAGGAGGGCTAGCATAGTTTTCACATTTAAACTGTATTATAAGTGCTTAATTAGGAACGATTTAATTACAGACTATGACTACTATGAGTGTACGAACGCCAATACCACATTCGAGTATTTACGATTATGCATGTTTGTTTAATACAATGAGCAACTATAATACTTGGTTTTTAACATTATCTTGATATTGTTTTTTTACTGCGAATATTATTATTGATGTACTGCGACGACTGATGCGAAGTGTTATGAAATCGACACTATACTTTAGATTACAATTAACGAATGTTCAATTCAAACGAGTTTTTGGATTCCACGAAATGCTATGCTGCAAACTGTAGTCGAATAAAACATTTTTTAAAAAACAGTTAATGAGAAAATTGTACAAAGGTTGCGAAATTGTAGAGCAAGACACAAGTGTGTGTTGCTGTTTACATGTAGCCTATATACTTCTCAATATTCGTGCATTGTGAATAAAAAAAACATGCTGTTTTAATATTCCTTAAAATTTAATTAAAATCAACAGTTGAAAGTGCCTATGGTAGGCCTACATGATTTTATGCATACTTAACATTGTTCATGCGCAAATTTTTTTGCTAATCAACTTACCTAGTCCAAATATTTAATTTATGAAGCCACTGAATTCAATTCAATTCTTTGTTTTCCAGGAGACTACACTTTTACACAAATATGGTACAAGTAGTATAGGACTCGTCAGCAAAGTTATATTTCACAATATAAGTTACCTATTTGATCATATATTAACACTTAACAAGTGACAATAAACAAAGGGTAAAATTCTTGAGTCGCGCTGCTTTTCCGTAAATAAAATAGTAAAATTCTGATAAGGACCAAGATATTAACTTGTATACGTGATTATGGAACTTTTACTGCATTACCAATTGGTAGACAAAACAATGACAAGCTTGTAGTCAACAGAATAAAAATTTATGTAAAATATTAAGTTTAGGTGCATCTGCCTTGCATCGTACGTGTATGCTCCGTTTACTCGCAATATTTGAAGTAACGGCCGTTGAAAGCACATTAAATTTACATGTTCATGAATATAATATCTTACATATACATTAACTATTTACAATACTATTTACGTCGTCCACCAGCACTTACAATTAGGTTCGCTGTATGAACGCACATTATACATTTACAAAAAGAAAATAACAGTTTCTTACATGTGGAAAGTTAATCCACCACAACTGCCGAATCTATTAGTGCAACCAAAAGCTGCATAAGCTTTCATCATCACGTGTATTCAGCGAAAAATTAAAACGGTACTATTCAAAACAATGCTAAGCATTCGCGTTTGTCCACTACTACCTCTATCCTTGTCTTTCAACATCGTCTGCTTGGTGCTTCATGTTCGCTTCCAGATTTCCACTCCATAGACTATTACCTCCATGGTTATAAACCAAAAGACGCCATCTTGGTTTCAACAGTTCTCAGGAAACATAAGTATTGCATCATTCAATCTTGCGCTTAGTTCATAACTTAGTGAAATATAGGTATGTAGTTGATGGCGACTGGCTTCTACATATAATAATGGTTTGAAAAAAATTGTAGTGCCATAAAACCTGTTAAAACGATTATGGCGTCATTCTGAGTCAATTTATTTTCCTTTAAGTCCTTTGGAAGAAATTATTTAGAAATTTTTGCACCAATGAATTGACGTTTTAAGTTTCAAAAAACCTAGGTACACAAGTATTACAGCATACTATAATGCATGCTATCCTTACACCCTTCTGTCAGGCTTCGTAGAGCAGTGTTTATAGTGCACGTCTAATGAGATAAAATAACGTGGTTCAATTGTGCCACAGGGGATTTTTTTACTTGTTTTAAAATACAGATTACTCGATTATACTAATTGTGTTTTAAGCAAATATATAATTAATTTTATTGGTTTTATCGTATTGCTATAACATTATTAAACACATATCTCAGTCCGTTTGATTGATTATTGTATACTAGGCAGACCCATATCCTCTATTTTCACTTCAAGTACCTAATATTGAATTTATTACGTTTTTAAAGAAATGAATTTCAATTAATTTACGTAGGTAATAAAAATAATAATGTGTAATAGTACAATAAATATTCTCTAATACTTATTAATTTATAGTCCCCTAACTTGTACGAAAGCATTATGTTATTAACTTTTTAATGAATTTTACAAAATGGGTAATATTCAAAATAATATTTCTTGTCAAAAATCAAGTACAAGCAATATTTATTATTTGTTTAAGTCTTTCCCGTTTTCATCGGAGACTTTTCATTATATAGTTTAACTTTTCGCTCTGCAAATCGAATGATTCAATTGTTGACGTAGCTGCTCCGGTATAGCGAATTCTAGCGGTGGGTATTGATCTTTGTGAGAGTAACGTGAAGAAATTAGTGACTGATAGTGAGTACTGGTCCATATATAAAAAAATATGTATTGTGAATACTAGTAACATAAATGGTGTTAAAAACCTTTTCCAATATATTTAAATAAATGAAGTTATTTTCTCGTGTGTATAATTTATTTGTTTTATAAATTATTATTTGATACAACATAATGAAATTAATAAATTATAAATAACATTCATAAAATGTAATGATTTTTATTATTTATTATAATTTGTCTTGATAATTTTACTAAATTAAATAATTAATTATATACACATATTTATATTATTATTGAACATATTTTAATTATTTAATTAATTTTTGTTACAATTGATATAAGATTAGTTTATTGTCTTATATAAAATAGAAGTATAACTTCTAACGCTAGTGCATAAATAATGACATCTTTTTTTTTAACAATAGTCACGTCTTGATGGCATTTCTACGACTTCCTATCTCGATCCTTTCACGCTATTAAACAAACTTTTATTGTTAGCCTTTTTACCTCTACGGTTTGTTTTGCTAACAAAGTGCTTACCAGAGCGACTTAAACTTTAGAATAGATACCCACCCACTCCACGGATTAAATGTTCCAAATGATAAAATTTCGCATTTATATTGTGTACATAGTTTAAGTGCTCCATTAAATTATCAACTCTCTTTAATCTTCTGGCCGAATAACCTGACATTTTATATTTTTTCCCGGTGGCCAGAGATTACGGTATGTTAATTTTGAAGCATTTCGTTGCAATTTACATAAAACATTTCTCATCTTACAGCAAGGAGTGTCGCAGTGGATGACACTAGATTTACATACCAGGTATTACACCCAGGTGATGAATGAAGGCCCAGTAAAACTGATTTTTGGTCTTCAATAGTGCACAGAAAAAAAAAAAAAAAAACAATTTCTGTACTTTTACAAAAAATTCCCATTGAAAACATGTTGCCGAGAAATACTTTGTAATACTACAAGAAAGAAATTGTAAATTTTTACAGCACATGACTGACTATTTTTGCGTACCTATATGAAACACGTTTTCAGAGATAATACTGAGTATTTATTGCGAAAATTGGGGCATAATTTTATATTTTAATTGATGTTTCATAAAAGGGTAATTTTTGTCAACCATGAAAAGATAATCACATATTCATCTATTTGACTTTATTATGTTTTACCGTGCATACTTATATGCTAAAAGTCTTCAGGGAAATGTTAGTAAATAATTTTAACTATTGGAGGTAATTGGACAACACATATTATAAAAGACCGTTTAAGTGTCCTAACACAGTACCTATTACTGCAAACACTATTTTTTGTATATATATAAATTTACAAATATGTGTAATTTTGAATAAATATTTCAGTTCCATTTACAAAAAAAAATTACAGTATGTTTCAAAAACACTATAATTGTTTTCCAAAATTTTCCTGATTTTTTTCGTGTGTTTCTACCTCTACTGGCCTCTTTTTTCAAAAGTCTACGGATTAATAATTAAAACTACCGTGATTCCTTTTTATAAAAAATAAATCTTCTTGAGCTTTTTTTTTTTAGATAAAACGTATATTTAGTTATTGTGGAACGTATTAATGGTAAACACTGGAGAGACAGACAAAATATAGAGTATTTAAAGCTTGGTCTAACACAATATTAAAGTTATTTCATTTTTTTCATTAATACTATTTAAAGGATATTTCCTTTGAGTTCATTTCGAATTTGTTGCTAGGTCACAAATTTCTTCAAAATATATTTGCTTGCTTTACGTTATTTTAATGCTTTAAATGTTTACGAAAGCAATCATATTTATCAACACTTGCATTACTTTGCACATTTCTTAGTTACCTAATGCTTAGTAACTATCTGTTAGGGATATTTTAGAGGAAACATAAAATTAATTATAGCTTTCATATTAAAAAACGGAAAAACCTTCAACAATAGTAATGGCAAGAAAATAAAATGATCAACATGGTAAGTGACATGTCCTTAAAGAAGATTATAACAAATGGACGTTGTCAGTTATAACTAGACGAAATAACGTTTCAAGTCTATGAAGAATATCTTCAGAAATTTCACGGAACCGTTGACTTGAACAACTTCCAGCCTAAAATAGCTTTGTCTCCAGAACTATTTAATAATCTCTACTTTGATAGTAAAAATTTGCATGCAAAAAATTTAGTTATTTTTATTTTATTTATTTATTTATTTGTATTTGTGACATGCCCACCAACAGCTGAAACACTTTTATGGTGGGCACGAAAAATTATATTATAAAATTATATTTTTTTTTGTAATTGGTAACTGGGAAGATAATTGCGCAAGGTATTGTTTATTTTATCGTTACTTATTTCACGCAAGAAAAATTCATCTGTCCGTCTGTATTTTTGGGTTAATAATATTAACTAAAAAGATTAAAGCGAAGGACTTCTCGGAACAAATATTATTACCCGAAGAAGTAACAGTTTTAAAAAATTTAGCAATAATTTTTAAGACCTGTCCCCCCACCCCCACCCCTTTTTTTTTCAATTTAATTTGACAACTGTTGACGGTTGTGTGAAAATGTTGTTTCATAGCCTTGGTAAACTAGAGAAAAACGTTCGTTGCAATTTTTTTTAAACCAGGAATTAGAGATGGCGAAAAAACCTATGTATAATTTTCAATTGTATATGATGTATGAATACAAAATGAATCAAATACCTAAATGTAACCACACAAAGAAAAAATAAATGTGTGGGGCCAAATGTAAAACATATCGTGAGGATTCCTCGATTTAAGTATGTGTGGAGGGGTAAAGTAAACACAATGGCTAATATCACCTTTAGTTTATAGCTTTGATCTTAACAAAGACATTAGTATTCTACACAATCTAAACATAATATTTTAGTTGGATAACTGTATAAAAGGTCAACGCAACAAAAGTCTATTTTTCTGTTAACTTATGGTGACTGTATATCACCAACAGGAAGCACTAAAAGTAATTTTTTTTTAAATTAACAACAGAAATTTTTTTGCGGCAGGATACTTTTTGCCTTGGAAAAGTTCCTTTCCCACAACCTTCACAGTCGTAGGCTAGAGAGCGAAATGTGTTTTTTAACGTTGATGTTATTCGGATAGCAGGCACGAATTTTCGCTTGTAGGGACTTTGCCGAATCTGTTGCTGTTCCCAAAAGCTAGTGTGGCTTCTTTTATTGTGTAAGTGCCAAATTTGCAATTCAGATTGTTTCCGAGGTAAGTAGGATAACCATGAGATGGTAGCGTTGTGCGTAGGTAACGTGTTACGTAACCTTTATATTCACGAGGAGTTATCACAATTCATAGGAAAAATTCCTTGTATCTTTTAGTGCATGTCACGTAAATATGGGTCATAAAATCTTTATTAAAAAACAAATCTGAAGCAATAAAAAACATATCAGATACAAAATACAATACCTATTAACCCATTTACAGGTAGATTAAGTGCGATATGTTTTTCTTATTTAACTTTCAGCTGAATTTTTCAGTCGAATTTAACACTTCCTGTTTATTACATTTGTATAAAACAAGATTTTAGGATTTAAAAACGGACGATTGATTTTACAATAATTTTGTGACGTAGAATTTCGTCCTAAAACATCAACTCGAGTAGTCTTTACAAAATTTCTTGAGGCCTTTGCAGAATGTCTTCTTGCCGAAAAATAATATTGCTCTTATTTATTAATTAAATGTTTAGTACCTATGTTTTAACATTTATTTATATTCATTTTATTTCATTACCTTCGCATTTCTCTTGTTTATTTATCTCGTTCCATTTGATTCTTCCATGTAATTAAAGTATAGCTTAGAGTTTATCTGCCAATATTTACGAAATCCTAAAAGCATTTTACGCATGGCCTACAAGCGCAGGTATAGATTCTTGAGTTCATATTCCTTTTGGTACTTTCTGAAAACATCTGTAACAATTCAGAAACTTTTCATGCACAATTTCAGCCTTTTTTAAAGCTGGTCGGGAGACACTTGGCCTGTATGTATGGATTCGTACAGCTTAGATATTCATTTAATATTATACGTACAATATGAAGTAAAACTGATCGATAATTGCAAAGAAAAACTCATGATTGACATAATCATTTGAAAACTTTCTAGAACATGTTGCAATATGCAAAGCATATGGGGCATATTGCAACAAATGAAAGGCCACTTATAAAAATAATGTTATTCTGAATTTTCATTTTCTAAATCTCTTTCGTCATTATGAGTACACTATTTGTAGAACTCCTGTCCTCATGTTTAGCTGTGGTATCAAATTATGGGACTGAATATGCATGAATATGTGTGAATTATTATTATAATAAAACGTATTTGTATTTTTTTAATTGTTCATGTCTTAGTTTTGTTATTAAAAATTCTACCATTAAAATTACACTTTTATATAGATTTTCCAACAACCTTTTTATAACACAATTTTTAATATCTTACGCGTTAAATCTTCTTTACCTTATGTGCTAACTATTTTTGTTATTTTTATATTTACGTGTGATGTATTAAGTTAGTTTTTTATTGTATTTGTATATTTTTTTCTATATTTTTTATAATGCCCATTTGCATATATGTACATACTTTTTCGAGATTTATATGGTTACGTGTAAGACAATGCCTTAACTTTGCCACATAAAGTAAGTCAAATAAATAAATAAACGTTTGAAATGTATTGCTATGACGCACACGACAAATTTGACTAAATTTTTCACCTGAAACACGGTCATTTTATAATAAGCACTATAATAGGTGATCTTTCTCATAAAGTTACTTACAAAGAGAAAAAAATTCTGTACTATTCCAAAATATTCCTGTGGTAGCCAGTTGCGAAGAAATTGTTTGTAATACTACAAAAAAATATTGTGACTTTGTACAACACATGGCTTAGGTTATTTTTGCATATGTGAAATACTTTTATGTATCGAAATACGTTTTTTTACGAAAGTTGGAAATCATTGTATATATTTTTAATTAGATTTTTAAGTCAGGCATAATTTTTTTCCAGCCATGAAAAGCAAATCGAGTAATCAATAATTGGACTAAATTTGGTTTTATAATGCGTATTAATGCGCACTGAAATACTGGAAACCTATTAGGGGAACGGTTTAATTATTGGAGCTACTGATATAACACAAAGCATATATGCCCGAGTCAGAATCCGAAACCAGTATTTCTGCAAACACTATTTTGTAGTGCTACAGTTGTTTTCATGTAAATTTACAAATGTAAAATTATCTATAGTTTTACATGAATATTTCTGTTACATTAAAAAAAAGGGTGTCCGTGAAGTCCACGCGTGACAGAAGTGAAATTTCTTTCTTATTAGATATAGACAGAGACGATATATTAATTATTTTTAATTGAACAAGAGATAATACATAAGAATAGTAAAAATTCGGGTATAATCTCAAAATAAAAAAAAAACGAGGAGTAGTAAACCACAAACCACATTACGAGAATTCCGTAGCATCACTGTTGCGTCATTTCTACCTCTCCCCTGCTGACGCCTTATCCGGCCTTTGCAAGTAGCATATAGCATGCTTCGTTTCGTACCTATCGCTCCTTCCTCTTTCCGTCTTCCCATTCGACCGATAGTTAGAGACCGGAAAAATTCGCGAATTCATTTCGCGATAGGCTGAAATACAAATAGTTACACCTCAGTGCTGCCTCTGCTATTAGCTCACAACTCGCCTGGATGACTCTGGGCCAATGAGAAACACCCAACCAAAGCTTTATCGAATCACAGGCTGGGTCGTCTCACAAGACAGCAGCCAATGAGTGGGTGACATTTGACCGAGTGTACGTAGAACTATGTAGTTCATCCTGGAGGTCATTGAACCCGCGAATTTTTCCGGTCCCTACCGATAGTGCATGCGTTGGAGTAACGCAGCCGCTGACGCACTCTCCTCTACATGTTCCCCCACCAGGTATATCTAAGAATTCCCCTCACGCGATCTGAATTTTAGTAACGCTTGAAGTTTCTCTGCAAAAAGAAGTTTCACTTGAAAAATGTACAGTGTAAGGGTGTACTGAGAATGTCCTTCCGCCTCCGGCAGTTGTTCCCGGACTCGCCGAAGGACCTCACCGCGTTGGAGATGGACGAGGCCTGTAGCAGCGACCCCACGTCTAACGGGGCTGCGGGGGTCGCGGGCAGCAAGGCTGGGGGCGTCGCTGCTCCTGCCGCCGCTGCTGCTGCTGCTGCATCTGCTGCTGCTGCGCTGCCCGGCGCTGCCCGGCAGATAGCGGAGACTTCGACGCACGATCGAGCAGCGACCGCGGGCCTTCGAGGTCATGGACTTGACGTGCTGGGGACCTGCTTCTCTGGCCTTCGCTGACGCGACTGCACACACACTCTGTAAATTTTTTTCATATTTGTGAATGGAACAGAAATATTTACCTGAAAATCACAGATATTTTTTTTTTAATTTTGTACATATTTACAAGAAAACAACTGTATCACTACAAAACTGGTTTTCGCAGAAATACTATGTTCGGATTCTTGCCCGGGTATATATTCTTTGTGTTATGCCAGTACCTCCAATAGTCAAAGTTATTTGTAAACCTTCAACTGTGTAGCTTTCCAGTATTAACTGCGCACATAAAAAAGAATTATACAACAAAATAAAGTAAATTATTTCGTTTTTTCTTATCTTTTTAATGGCTTCGATATAATTATATTTACATGCAACAATTTTAGTAAGAAATAATCAGTATTATCTTGAAAAATTATTTCGTATATACAAGAATAACCATAGCCATGAGTTGTATAAAGTTACAATATATTTCTTGTAGTATTACAAATTATTTCTTGGCGACTGGTTTCTACAGGAATCTTTTGTAAAAGTACAATTTTTTTTCAGTGTATAATACCTCGTGCCTATTAAAATAAGTCGACGCTCGTGCGAACTTTTGTAAATCAGTGATGGACTGCGATGGCGTGAAATACAGTCGGTGGCATACGAAAAATTTACCATCCCTCGAGTATAGGTATGACTGTAGAGTCCTGCCTGGAGGTCAAATGTACAGTGAAATATTCGTAGTATTTTCAATTATATTCATGCGCTACCCAGCCTCAGGAAAAAAAACCGAATTGTAAATGAATTTTGAAATTCAGAGTAAATAATTTCGGGGTATTATCAGAGATATGTATGGTATGTCAAGGAATTTAAATAAAATTATTACACAAACCTAATCCTTATAGATAACCTATTAACTGTGGCATGCGTATTGGTTTTTGAGTCCATTCTATGTTACAATGCTGTGTTGAACAGTAATTTTTTTTTGAGCAGAGGTTTATATTTTGGCAAGAGAGGCTGTATTTTCATTTGTAATAGTGCATTTGAATTGTTATGTAAAAATATGTAATTTTACACGATGTGTTTCATTTCCACTTGCAAAAAAAAAAACAAGTCCATCGCCTGTCAGATTATTGGTGGTTCAATACCTCATATGAAAAAATATTCAGATGCATTTAGAGCAGCCTGTTAGTATAATATGATGTGACATTTTATAGGACCTCTAATAATTTGCAGACACAATTTAGAATCTGAGTTATGTGTTTGACAGTGTGTTCAGTTACCCATGAGAACTAATTTTTTATGCAGAATTCTGTAAAGTAAAAATCATTAAGCAGGACTGATCGTAGTTGCAGATATTGATAGTAGCCACACTTTTATGAACATTCAGAACGACAAATGCAGGCAATAATCAGGGGGAAGGTCATATGCAGAACATCACCTAAGAACATTACCTATTTGACTGTTCCTTGTTCTAAGGACACTTAGTTTGCCAGTGGCTGCTTTTCCGGGAACACTCAAAGGGTTTCTACCCGGGCATACATTCATACTGCTTTTTTTCTTTTGTGCTCTTTGAAAATTGTACTTACGTGAAGGGATCGGAAAAATTTCGCGGATTCAATGACCTCTTGGATAACCTCCATTACCCTGTACCTTTCTCAAGAAAACCCACATGTTCACTGAGTGCTAACTTGTGAGACGTCTCCACGGTGCAGCTTTTTTATTCTATGCTTATTTGGTTGATAGTCTCTAATTGGCCCAGATATCTCCAGTTAAACTGCGAGCTAATAACGGAACCAGCAGGATGGTACACGTATTTGAAATTCAGCATATCACGAAATGAAATCGCAAATTTTTCCGGTTCCTACTAATATGACATAAAATGTTTTAAATGTCAACATTGTAGGTTTATTCAACTGAATAGTGTAAATTATGAAAGTACTTAAGGAAGACATTTTTTTTTTAACATTTGGGGTATGTATGGCTCACATCGATGAGTATCCCAAAAGCTTTGACTCGCACTTTCTATGAGCTGGCTAGTCAAAATATAAGCACCATTTTGAACCATGATTTCGATTTGCAGTATTGCTACTGATGATAATAAACGAGCACGTTTTACGATTTAACTTACAATATACAGTTGATTTGAACACTCTAAATAACGCATTATTTTAATTTTCGTCTTTATTGTACCAAAATAATCTGAGCATTTTAACATTGTTACCAATATGTGTGGAAAATTTGTTCGTGTGTACTTGTATCGCACATTTTATGACTAAACATAATAATAAAATGTAAAATATAAATTACTCTCCTTTTTATTTTCAATAAATAATATATATCCGCCTTAAATGTGCCCTATTTATAACGCAATGTTCTACATGTTCTTTTATTAATAAATACAGAAATTTCAATTCATAAATTTTATTTATTATTTTATGTTATAGAACGATGTTAAATGTTGACAAAATAAACCATTTAAGATCACTGTAGTATAAAAGCTCAACTGGAAAATAATGTTTTATTATTTTGTAATTTCTTTTCCAATTTTTGGGTACTAGTGTATGATTAAGGTCTATTTGTTTTATTTATTAAGATATATTTTTATTTTTAACAAAATTAACTATTATGATAAATCGAAACGTGTTGTAGAACAAATTAGATTGTTAATTTTCGTGATGAAAAGGTATATTTCATCTATTACTTTGTTTTTCGGGTTAACATATTGACCCCTTGAAATTTTAATAATTTAATTCTTCTTTCAGTAACAGTCTTATAGAATCACATTATCTCTTGCAGTATTGATCTGGTTAATAACGTTTAAGAGTGGATTAATATTTAAATCATCACTTGTAGAAGTAGCAAAGGAAAGTATATTTTTGATAATTTTACAATATAAATTTTAAAGAAAAATGCTGTTGTAATAATGCAAAATTAATTCAACTATTTATATATTTGTGTGTGTGTAAAACTAACTAAACTAAATCCTCCTTTTACATACAGTTTATTTATAACCTATCAAAAGTGATTGGTTTTCGTATTAGCTGACATTTAACCTTAAATATTATGGCCATTATTTTTCAAACCTTAATATATTGCAAACAAATTTGTAAAAATGCAATTCAGTAAGGTGTATACATTTTACATTACCAAATCCTGTGGTAAATACAGTCTGGTTAGGTCACAACTTAGACTTGAAAATATTATTTTACTGCAATAGATGGTTTGTTGGTAGAAAAAAAATTGTTTCAATTTTAGTCAACTCTAAGACTGTTGCATAAAAGATGTTTCTTAATGTATAGTTTCAATAAATGTAAGCTTTCGTTGCCATTAAAATTGTGAAACAACTATTGATATAAAGAAAAATGTATGTTACTAGCCAAATTATTTTGACCTCAAAAATATTTGTTTTTCACATGAACTGAATATTACTATCGAATTTTTTACTAGCAATAATTATATAATTCCTTAATAATATCGTCAGTTTAATAGTAAGATTATATAATTTGATCAAAAAAAATGGCTTGGATATTTTTTGGTCTAAAACCACTATTCTAGTACATAGAAAAGCAAAATTGGAACCTACAGCTTCAGACAAATGAATAGACGTTATAAATATTGGTATTTGGATGGGGTTATCTATTAAAATTCTATTAGTAATTGAAAACCACAATAATAAATTAATTCAAATAAATTAACAATTAGTAGGTAATCATCTAGTAATATGATTTTTTTTAATTTTGGCATTTATAATATTTCCACCAAGTGTAATAGTGCAATTGTAAAACATTGTACATGTCCAGGTTTCAAATATTGGTTTTATCATTCAGATTACGGATTTTAATGGAAGCTGAAAACACTATAAATAATGCTAAGTTGTTTCCTTTCAGAAGACAATGTCTACCTCCTACAACCAAACAGCTTTTTGTTTGAAGGACGGGTACTTCTATAATTATCTCACTTTCGACTTAACGTTAAGCTTAAACATACACAGGATGTCTTCTAGATTACAATAACCTAAAGCGCAAACATCCATAACCTACCAAGGATCTCAACCGAAGAACTCGTGTTCCTAATATGACTTTACAACCTCGACCATAAAGCTTTCTGAGAAAAAATATTTTACGAATGTAATACATCAACTATTTTAGTACAGCTAAGCACTAAAGATTTAGTACAATGTTCTTCCAGTGGAATGTATTACTGCTCCCTTACCAAGAAGCCGTGACAATGGGTTATATGATTTCCAAGACAGAATGAAAGAAATGTAATGATAACATTTAAAACTCGATTACTAGTAAGTACTTATACGTCAGTTGTAAATTTATTTACTACTCAGGCCAACCAGAAGAAAAAAAAATTCCTGTACAATAAATATTACCATATCATATTCGAAAATAATGTCATTAAAATTGGCTCATGAAATTTGCATTACCACTTCAAAAGATTTTTTCTGCTATTTTTTTTTTTTCTAACACTGGGAATTTAGATAAATTCTTAAAAATGTTAAAAAGATAACACAATGGTATAACGTTCCACAGTCATGCACATAGATTTTATAAACATAGGTCACCTAATATTAAAGTGGTTCTAAATTACTTAGTACACTCTCTATGAGTTCATTATTAAATCAGAATGCCGGCTGAAACCAATGACGGCCAATGCCTACCGTGACAGTGACTGCAGGCGAGTTTCGTGGCGTGCCGGATTCATGTACCGCCGTTCTCTGGCGGGATGTTCCCGCGAGTAATATGGGCGGTAGCATGTAGTAGGAGACTTTTTTTTGTGCTTAGGCGAAATACCTTAAAATTTTCAAAAAACAATGTGCGTACCTACATACGAATTGATTTATTTCATGACTGAAGCACAACGCAATACACTTTTAAAATGTACCTAAATTCTCGAATAACGTGGGTTACAAAACATGCGAGGGCCTTCAAGAATTCACGGATACATACAATGGGGTAACGTAACGTTTTAATTACCACACGTTCGTTATTATGGTACCTATATTGATGTCATTTTACCACAGCAATCACTGGTCCTATAGGGCGGTATTCCAAGACATTCGTGTAAGGTAGCGAATAAGCACTACCTTGTTGGAATACAATCGTAACCTAACTCATGGGCTGTATTCCATACCTTGTCCAAACCTAATACCATTAAGAGATCAAATAAACAGCCGTTTTTATAAACTGTACACTGCGCGAGGCTGGAAAATGTTTCCAACGCATTCTAACGGACGTCTGGCAAACCATCGATACACTTGTTACGGAAAAAAGTCCTTGAGTAGCAGCACCGTCGTACTAATTAAATTGTGTTATTCTAATTTCCACAAATACTTTTTATGTTACGATTATTTCTTGTTATGACCATTTAAGTGTAAAAAATTTATTCCAGGATAGTTTAACTACAATTATGTTTCATTTGGCACACGACTACGTTTGGTACGTCACCCGATGTTAACGAAATTGAACATACACGCGTTAATGGCGCCTGACGCGGGTCCTCCATCCTGAAGAAAATTAACAAAAAAGAAAGCTCTGCGCACGCGCAGAATTTGGGCCACAAATAGGTCACGGATGTGACCCCGAAATCTCCGTTCCCCAAAATTACTGGACTGGCCGTGACCTATCATGCACTAGGAATACGGTTTAGGTACAGGTGTAGCATATTCAACATCTAAACCCTTATTTTTGTTTCTTATAACACCGGTCTAAGTGCATGATTTTGAGAAAATCAGTTCATTATGTTCTTTACATTTGGGTCAGGATGCGCCACAGATGACTAAAGTATATGATGGAGTAGACTATGTCTCACAGCAGGATATGGTTCCTGAATTTGAAGGGTAATAGTGCCCCGAAAATTCATAAAGAGATGACGGTTTGTGAAAACGATTGCCAATTTTATAGCTCTACTGTGAAGTTGAAAAGGAATTTCTGAACTAGTCACATGCTCCTCATAGACGAGCCAAGACCTGAAAGTCCATCATTGGATGATGATTGATGCTGTCACAGCGAAGAAAGTGAACTGTTTAATCCTGAAAGACAGACGAGCAACCGAACTCATGATCATAAATGAAACTGGTCTCAGTTATGGTAGTGTGTGGACAATTATCCAAGACGAACTGCACGTGTTTCACGCTGTACTCCACGATTGCTGACACCTTTCCAGAAACACACATTGTTTGTCCTTTCAAGACAGATATGTTAATTGTGTGGTAACAGGACGAAAAGAATTATTTTTTTGGTCATGGAGGAATTCTGGGTCTATTAGTATCATCTAGGTATGGAATAGAAACATTCCGATTCCTCTGCCCCATAAAGGCAAACTGTCAATGTTAGCAGTGAAGGGCATGTTCGTAGTGATTTTTTGGGGACTGTCATGATTTAAGTCCCACATGTTACCTTGCAATTAGAGAAACCATCATTGGCATATACTACAGCAACCTTCTGGACAAGTTACGAGATTACAATAGTCTCTAGAGGCATTTATCTTCTATCTATCAATACACCGGCTAACTCATTTCAATTTTCAGTTGAAAAAGCAAGGGAATGTGGCTTTTAGATCTTGCAGCATCAGCTTGATCCTATCATTCTTGCTGTAACTGACTTTTTGTTTCCCAGATGTGAAATATCCGTTTCTGGATAACCGATTTGACTAAACGGCAAATATAATTCATGAAGTGGAAGAATGACTTAAAGCTCAAGCTGCAGATTTCTACAATAAATGTATTCTAAGGGCCAAGAAACGCTGGGAAAAATCTGCAAATCTGGATGGTGACTATGTAAGGAGTCGTTAACAACTACAAATAAAAACTTTCTGTCAAATTCATTCGAAGAGGATAATTAAAACTCTACGATACCCCCTCGCATGTTAGTAAATTAACTTATTATTAAATTTCTTAATTTTAAAATGAACTCACAACAGTCAAGTTAGAGTAAAAAAAATGCTACGTTTATCCACAACAAAACACATTTATTTCTTACGAGTACGTGTTAACCTCCTCACAACACAACCCACGATCTCGGAAATTGCTACAAATTGCTTCGTTTATTTGTTGTGATATCTTCAATGAAAATACCTTAAATGTGCTGGTATTCCTAACAGTGTGAAAATAAAATATTTTTGACACTAATAAGCAATTAATAGTCACTATACTCTGTTCTTGTTGTTACCATAGAATATTTCGTAGAGGTGTTTATATCAACAACAAAAATTTTTGAGGGTAAGTATTTATTTTTTCAACTAGCTGATTCACCCGTGTTACGCTACGGCAGTCTAAAGGCAGAACATTGCTCATTATACATGCCCCTCATCATGGGTACGCCACTGCTTGGTCTCAAACGAAAAAAAAAAAATCTAATTTTTTAAAGCAGCCTATGAAAAAAAATTACAAAAAGATAACAGTAAGTAATATAAACTAAAGACGCAATCTTGGATTCATCAGTTTTAAAATACCTTCAAATTCGCATTTATTTAACCAGTAGGTACCGTGTCAACGTGATGGCAAAGATGATTACGGAAAGACTATCCGAACGTGAACAAAGTGATACTAGTGCAGTAGCCGCTGGCAGGAGACAAAGAAAGCATGACCAACAATACAATAGCAGTTGCCATGGAGGTTATCGGGTAGACCATGGAGGTATTATTATACAGAGTAGGTGTCTGTTCCGAAGTTTCAGTCAACAGATTAGCAATTGGATAGAAGCTAATACGCTATAAATATGTTTAATGGCTTGAAAATAACTCGCTAGGGAGAATCGTAAAAATGCCACCATGCAGTGAATATTGGTAAACAAACATAATACCAACACATCTGCAAGAAATTAGCGCCAAACTTAATTAAAACCAGTCATTGTTTGCTATGCCCACTGGAAAGACTGGGGGACGTTCATCATTTTGAATTCAAGAACTAACATGGCAAAGATTGTAGTCATGAACTTTTCATCACCATGGGAAAGACGTGGTCAAATGAAACCAATTAAATTAAAAAAAAACTAAACGTATTTCGAAGGAAAAAAAATCTCCTTGAGGTGCAGTCGGACCAAATGTTTTTCTCAACCCCTCCCTTTTTTTCTAAGAATTCAAGTACCAAATTTCACGTATCTATGCCTCACTGTCTTCCACGCCACACGAACCAATGACAGACACACTCAACAAAGCTAGTTAGATTGATGAAGGATCATTACATTCATCATCCCATCCGGCAGGTGTAAGGAATCGCAATTCTTAGCCGTCGTCCGGGGAAACGCCAATTTTTATTTTTCTGCGGCGTTGCGCAACGGCCCTTTTCGCACGATTTTGAAGAGAAGGGGGGGGGAGGAAAAGGGGCACGTAGACAGGCGTTGCGTGCATGAAATTCCTACTCCGACATTGGGTAAGACGGGCGCCGCGGGAAAAAAAAAAAAAAGAAATAAAAATCTGCGAGTGGTTACGTTTTGCAACGCATACCGCCCCAAAACGTGACTGGCCGTGCCTGGCGAATCCCCGAGGCGAACCCGACTGCTCGAGACGAAGACATCCGATATGACGAGCACCCGGGGATCTCTCTGGGACGTGAGTGCGGTTACAGGGCCGCTTCGTGCTTCAAATGGTACTCTTTCCAGAAGACAGCTGCAGTGCGTATTCCCGGTATTTCTCCCGCGGAAACTGCCACTCGCTATCGAGTAATATTCACTGTAAATATTTTTTGCAGTTATACTACTAATGCGACTTCCAACAAGGTTGCGTTAAACGTTTAACGCTCCTGGGGAGGGGGAATAGAAAGAGAGAGAGCGAGAGTGAATGCTATTGTAAGGAACTAAGTAGAGAGTAAGAAAAAAATAAAGTTCCTGACAGTTTGTAGTGTCGCCATATTTGTTTCAATTTTCAATACCCTTTTTGTATATTACAATTTAAATTACAGGAAAAAAAAATATTGGTTGTCTGTAAAGTCGGTTTACGGACGATAGTTTAACGTGACAACGTCATAACAAAACATTGATGAAATGATTGATCCAGAAGAAAAGGAAATATCATATTCGGCCTGAGACTGAGCCGTAATAGGTTTTTGCAACCAAACCATTTAGGCATTAAAAATATTATATTCTTCGAGGAAGAATTTTTTTTTAATTATTCAATCTTTCGCATGATAAAATCTACCTCTGCATACTTTTATGAATAAAATTGAATCATTTTTATTGAATTATCACTATTTTGTATGGATACAAAGAAGTGAAATGAAATGTGCAATTGAATTAATAAATTTACTTTTATTTGCATTCAATAATACAAATATATATTTATTACTTTTGAAATGTTGCGTGCGCCATATTTATTTTTACATTCTAACAAAATGTAGTTTCAAATGTTATATACATGTATATATTTATAAAAACTTTGTTCACGGCAAGGGTAAAATATTAACACGATTTTATAACAAATACGCATCCCAAATACACCAAACATATTTATAATGTGTTACAATATTTTTTAAAACATTGTGCAAAAGATCCCGGGTGTAATTTGAATTATTATGTGTAACTGTAAAACACCATTGTGGGTTCAAAACGTATTTGAATTTTCAACATTACTTTTAAATAACCGTACCGATTGTGCTGAAAATCGGTGGACGATCGTTTAGTTACATAATATTAATAATTCAAACGACGAAAATATGATTGAAAAGTCAAATCGATGGTTGTTCCAATCGAGTGGAAGAGAAATGCCACGCATGCGTACAATGAGTATGAAGAGAGAGCCACGCATGCGTACAATGAGCAAACAGAACACATCCGTAGTGGGACATCCATAGTGGGACACTTTTTCGTGCGTGCAGCCGGCGTTCATCGATTTATTAGACGTTGTCACGTCAAACATGTTTCATAGACACTTAAATAGTAAGTGTGTGTCATTTCTCTATGTCCACGAGGTCTCGCCGCGTTAATTTTCTCCTTGGGGCGAACCCGTCCACTTAATTAAATAAACAGCTTTTATCGTTGAATGATTTCATGATTTATTTCATGAAAATCTGCTCTCATAAAAAAGTTAGTTTTATAGACATTCAATAGGTGTCTCTCTCTCTCTGAAAATCAATCTATGAATCGTTACAAATTTATTTCCTTAATTTTTTTAGTTTGATTTGATTAAATATGATTTCACTAAAAATCAATTTCTACCCCTTCCTATTTTCATTTTTACATTACGAAGTTTCACTTCTTCCGCGCGGAGGGACTCCACGCACTAATTTTTCATGCAATTAAAAACTATTTTTTAATGATGCCAAAGAAGTATAACTTCTCACACGCGTACCTAAGTACACGCACCCATTTTTTTTATTACAGGGGCAACTCCCAAATAAAATAAGAAAGTCAAAAATTCAATCTGTTTCCTTTTCTGACACAAGATCATGGTAATTACTTAAAAATCTAGCTTTCGCAACATGATAATTAGACATACATTCAACGATTGGAAACTTATCTCATTAATTTAGCTAACGTCCTTCGTTGTGTCCTAGGGTGGGACAGATTAAAAAAAAGTGACGCAGAGAAATTTTGTTGACGCAATTTCCAAACTGGTGTATCTATTTCTCAATACTGTCGCCGAATAAAATATTTTCCTTGGGATTTGTTACGATATTTTTATTATTTGGCCAATAACGAAGACTTTTATGTTTTGCCACAATTTTTTTTAATTGTGGTACCTGTTTCTCCTTATTGTTACAGAATCAAGTCATTTCCTCGGGATTTTGCTACGGCATTTTTTAATCTGGCCAAGAACAAAGACTTCGATCGTACAGGATGATTCACGTGAAGCTTTTTTCGTTCTGACAGCTCATTTCTTACGACGTTTGCCGCAAAATACCTGCTATAAATGTCGGTCGTATTCCAAATATTAATTATTTAATTAATTCGGAAAACTGGAAGGACAGCTTATTGCGAGTGGCGATGTACGAAGAACATTGTTTACCAAAGGACTACTCAAACACATATCACGCAGGCCGCTGCAGTAGTCACAGACAGCCGTGTGCAGCAACGTATAGCAACACGTGCGGTACATAAGTGTGTGACTAGGGTCGGTATTCAAAGACGTTCGGGTAAGGCAGTGAATAAGCACTCCCAAGTTGGGATACAACAGTGTCCTAACTCGCGGTCCGTATTCCAGGACGTGTCCAAAACCGAATCCCAGCAAGGAACCAAATAAGCAACTGTTTTAATAATGTCCAATATGTGCACCTTTTTAGGCACACATCAAACCTGTCTTCCAATTATTCTTACACTTTGGTTAACACGTCCGGATTAATGGAAGCAATAGACTCTTCAATTCTGTGTCTCAAATCTGGCAAATCATTAGGTAGTGGCGGAACTTAGACACGATCTTTTCATAAAGCACGAAAGGAAAAGATCGCATGGCGTTATGTCAGGTGAACGTGGAGGCCAGCGATAAGGAGCTCTGTCATATTGACCATTACGAACAATCTAAAGATCAGGTACTTCGAGGATCGAACTCTGAAATTACAGATTCACTCTTAGCAACTTGCAGAACACAAAACATCTGTGAGAAAACAACAAAGTAGTACTCGGGCATGTGCTTATTTAAACCTGTGACCTCGCACACAATACCTTACAACGCTTACAGTTTATACAATTAACATTTATAACTGGAACATTCCTTTATGGACGTACGGCATTTCATTGATAATACAATTATATGATTTGAAACTTTTATTTGGACAAACGACATAACTGATTAAGCGCAGCATGTCGTAGAGAAACCTTAAAAACAGACAAGATAATGTGTTTAATCTCATTGCTTTGTTCGCCTGTGCGTCGCTTTGTTGTCCAAGGTCCCTTTCTGTTTCAAATCTGATTTTGCTGTTCTTGCTCCAACCATCTCATCTTTGTCAGTTCACTGTTTTCGTCTTTGCTGTGATAGATTTGCCTAACTAATACCTTCCACGGAAATCTCTGTGCTGTCTATACATTTTAAGTTTTCATACCGACTGATTTTGGTATGTTTTCTATGTTTCATCTCTTTGTCCGTTCTCGATGTTTCTCCATTACTCACAGTGTAAACCGGCGACAGCTTTCGTACAAAGAATCGTTTTAAATCAATGTCGTCCACTGCAATAAACATTCATAACACAAATAGATTTATATTTTATGTATTCTTTGAGGTTTTGAATACCAAGTTGGTATTTGATACATTTGAAATATTTTCCAGGGTACAAAGATACATCTTTTTTTTTTAATTCATTCGGATATATATATATTTTTATTTATATATATCAGAATTAAAAACTAATTTTGTATTGAAATAATATTTCTCAAAAAGGTCGAATACTAAGCGAATACTAAATGGCGAGAAGCTTTATATATACATAGTGGTTTGTTTCTGTTCTTCGCACAAATAAAAACCTGCAAGTTTACGGTAACGTGGTATTTTTTTTAACCCTTCACGTCGTATACTTCGTGGCTATCGTGATGCTCAAACGGCAACAGTGCTGCAGACTTGATGCATATTGTGGACGTTAAATATATAACCGTGAGACAAACAGAAGAAATAAATCCAATAAGTTATAAACTATCGTTTCTTTCCAGTATATACTTGACCCATTAACACATAAAAGTTTACAAAATTGTTTGAACGGACGTGATTTAGATAAATTTTGTTTGATACTAATCAATGCACGTAAAATTTTCTAACAGATTTCCCGAATGAACTTATCAAATAAATAGTACAAATTAACGCATATAATCGCCAATGCACCAGTTTGGCCAACAAATGGTAATCGAATTCCCACGCTCATTTCAGTGACGTCGCGCGTCCAAGAAGGGATGACAACGATAACAAAATAAACCTTTTTAATCTGTAAGTCTGCCGCATCCGTCATTTTTTTTACCGATTTGACGTCGCTGATGTTTTGAAATGGATGCTGAAATCACAATGGCTCGAAGATTGCGATGCAAAGGAAAAATCATTGCGTCATTGTGAACTTACGTTTTTGCTCGCGCGATAAGCAAGAATAAACGATTGCATAAAAAATGTTTATCGCTGTTACATACGCATCAAACATACGTCAGACATCAATGCTTTCTTGCGTAAAGATAGCTCGTTCTGCTTGATAGAGATTGGTTTCATTTGAATTTAACATTAAATTGGAAAAAAAAAATCACTGTGCGTAAACACATCTCAGAGATTTCACAGATTATTTTAGTAAACAAAATACGAGAATAATTAAAAACAATTTAGCAATGCACCAGTTTAAAAATCTTTCGTTTAACGAAATTCGAGGACACGCATTTCAGTAACGCCGCGCTCGTCACGCAATGCAAAAAGAATATCTTTATAATCGGGAAGCCTGTCGCCTCAACAAGTTCTGTCACGCTTACGTCATGGATGCGTCGAGCGTTATTGTTTGGAGGTATTCGCGTCACCGTGGTCGCACTACTGTTATTAAATTGTATCGCGATGCAGTACTATTGTTATTCCAGCATTATTACAGCATTACTTGTGAAGTAAAAACCAAAAACGTGAGTGAGTCTTCGAGCACTCGCCAATGTTCTATAACTTTTAACTTTGGTAACGAGGAAATTCATATGTTCTCATGTTAAAAAAAAACACATATA
Source organism: Bacillus rossius redtenbacheri (assembly GCF_032445375.1). Lineage (NCBI taxonomy): Eukaryota > Metazoa > Arthropoda > Insecta > Phasmatodea > Bacillidae > Bacillus > Bacillus rossius. Next base: position 68,845,261 of record NC_086333.1, on the reverse strand, counting down.
TCATAAGTAGAGACCCGACAAATTCGCGGGTTCAATGACCTCCAGGATAGACTCCAATATCCTCTACACACTCGGGCAAATGCCACCTGTTCATTGGCCGCTGACTTGTGAGTCGTCTCGACTGGGTGGACTGTGATTCGACACTTCTATGAGTGAGGGTCTCTAATTGGCCCTCAGTCCTCCAGATTAACAGTGAACCAATGACAGAAGCAGCACTAAGGTATAATTATTTGAATTTTAGCATAACACGAAATGAACCCGCGAATTTTACGGTTCTCTATTCATAAGGAACTATACACGAAATTATTCTTTAAAATAATGCCGAACGTGATAAATATCCGGAAATTATGTATTCAACTACATTTCTGGATGCAAGTCACAAGGCAGTTTCAGCACCCGCCGCTAGAATTCACTACCGGAGCAGCTACGTCGACTATCGGATAATTCCATTTGCAGACCGAAAATTTTAATCATACGGTATGTCCGTGTGCCTTCAATTTGATTTAATAATTGTTGTAAATAGTTATAATACACCGCTGAAACAGGGAAATTCTTTTATGGAAATGCTGTATAATGAAATGGCTTCCATGATATCGAAAAATACTTGAAAAATTACTAAACCTAGGCTCTGGACCTGATTTTAATATTAGGAATTTTATAATTAGGAATTTTATTAAAATAATTCCCACTTTGTTAAAATTCATTAAACAGTTAATATTATAAAGTTTCCCTTTGGCTTTGTGAACTTACGTTCGTTCCATCCGCCACAGATTACTCCTGCCAAACGCCTTGTACCGAGAACTAAGGTGTTACACATCAAAGGGCCTTTTTTTAAATTTCTTCCTAGGAAGGAGTTTATTGAACTATTCTCTCTCTCTCTCTCTCTCTCTCTTTCTCTCTCGTCGCGGAAGCTCGGACCGGAAGAAGGTTGTCGACGGAAGCGGCTGACGTCACTCGAGAGACGCCGCCCGTTCCTGGCGATACGTCGGGATGACCTTGGGAAAGAGCGCGCGCAGGGGGGGGGGGGGGGAATAATATACCTGCGCGCGTCTTCTTGGTTCCTCGCTCCACACCCAGAGACATCTCTCTCTCTCTCTCTCTCTCTCTCTCCACCTGTCTCTCCTAGAGACCTCCTACCGCCCGAGACACCTCTTTCCATGTTGTACCTCCTATCCCCCCTCCACCAGACGTGGGAGCGCCCGCGTATAAGTGGCCGGGGCGTGTCGCAAGCTCCCGCACTGGCAGCCAAGCCCTCTCCCGAAGTCCGCCGACGTCGAAAATGTTCCTCCGGACGCTCTGGGTCGCAGCCGCCGCCGCCGTCGTCGTCGTCGACTCCGGACTGCCGCTGCGTGAGTCTCCGCAGTGCTCTTCCACCTTCCACTTCCCAACCTTGACTCCGCGAGCAGCGCTGGCTACCGATACCCCAGGGATATTTGCCCATTTACGGGGGTACCTGCGTAAGTCTTCGGGTTTCGAGGGGAAAAAAATTTATATTTATCCAATACAGACCAAAAAAAATTCATAAATTGTTCGAGCCTACGGCGAAAAAAAAAAACCTTTATTTTTCTCCTTCCACGCTTGTGTTTTTTTACCTTGTTTACAACTTTAAAAAAAACGTAACTCGGCAGTCATGATGCACGCGCCCTTGTCCTGCATGGTTAAAAACCCGCATGGTAGAGTGTATAGTCTTCGGTCTGAGACACACTTAGGTCCTCACCTAACCTGGACCCTCCCCTTAGACGCTTAGAATAAATTAGGCTAGGAAAAAAAATCGTCGGTATCCAGCTTAGTTTGTATCAAGATCCAGTTGTCAGTGCATGTGGAGCAACGAATATGTATGGGTACCAGGAGCGTACCTATGGGGTTGTGTGTGTGGGGAATGGGAGGGGGGTGGAATACGGGACTCGTGCCCCAGGCGCCGGGTTTCAGAAAGGAAAGGGTGGCCGCTAAACTTGCAGAGTAATTTTTACCACATATATATTTACTTGAAAATCGCAATGTCAGAACAAAAAAAAATAGTTGCAGGGCAGATGAAGTGAACTATTTTTTTTTGTATTGAAAGATACATATCGTCAAATATTCAAAAACTGATATCTTTCGCGTACTATTTAACTTACGATGTATTAAAAATGAGATGACTGCAAATAAATATTTTTTTTTACCATCTAAGTTGAATCAAAATTTTGGAATATGTGGTGGTGATATGAGGTGTAGACGGGAATGGTTTTGAAGTGGTCGGTGCAAAACATAGTTGGGGGAGGGGGGGGATAGCAAAAATTCGTTCTTCATAAATGTATAAAAAGAACTTGCAAAATTCCCATAATTTTCTGGCCCAGATTCGACCCAAAATCGTGTGCCTAATAATATCAATGACAGGCGTTACAACTGTTCAAACCTTTGCACTTAGACTTTCAACATGTCAAAACTCTTGGTTCTGCTGTTTCAAATTTTTTTGCCAGCATTTTTTAATGAAGTTATTTTTATGTTGAGTTTTGCTAAAAGATTTTAACAATAAAATAAATAATTAATTCTTGCGTAGCAAGGAATTTTATGATAAATGTTTCATTGACGAATAATGTCAATTTAACAGTGGTTTACATTTAACAGTGGTTTGACGATCGTTATCATGAAATGGTTACCTATATTGTTGCCTTTTGCTGCCCAAAGTTAAATTGATAGTCGTTTCACCTTTAAAATGATTCAAATGACAAGTTAACGTGTTAATTAAGTGTAAAGACACTTTAGCCTCAAGTGGGTTGTAACTATATTAGATATGTTGCTTACAATAAAAATATTAAAGTTTTAAATAGGTATTACTTTTATCATTTCTAAATTGTGAAAGTATTCATTTAAATAATACACATCAGTAAACATAACCCTTTATAAACTGGAATGACATAAATAAAGGTTCACATCTAAGTTTATCATAAGCTGTTCTAAGAAATACTCCCCGCGATAAATTTTAGTAATACTGCAGTGGGCTCCGAATAAAAATTGTGAGTCGTTCGGAAATTTGGAATTATGTTAGGCACCCCGCAACATGTTCATGTCACCAACAGCGAACATGATCACCGAGAAACCAAAAGATATACTAGCAATACTGCTTTGGTAAATGGTATAAGAAGTGCGACATAGAGTCTATTTCTATGTTACAGAAAAGAGAGTTGTCAAAATTGTCTAATATACAAGTTATACCAAAGAAAGTCTAAGTCTGATTTCAATTTCTAGACTCTGGTTTTGAATATGTATATGATGTTTAATGAACGAAATTTTCTAATGTAAATTTGTTTGTCCAGTGACTTGAAGCTAATAATAACCTTTACCTTCTTTGGCATTTTTTGAAAGACTCCATTGAAAATAAAACCCTTTTGAGACCACCACGAAATAACCGTGTCAATTTTGTGCCACACTAAATATTTTGTGGCAAAAACAAATTAATATTTAGCTTTAACAATACAGTTATTATTGACAGAAAAAATTCCCTGCCACTAATAAGCAACTTCATAAGCACTAAAAAATTATTTTTACTGCCACAGCGAAATATTTTTTGGGGTGTTCTATTATGACAGGTTCTTTTTAGACACACTATCGTTTTAAATTTAAAATATTAGACATAATCCTTTCTTTCATATAACCAATCAAATTCGTTCACATTCACCGAACGCAATTAGTTCTGTTAGGTGCCAAATTGTTTGAATTTAAAGATTAATTATAATTTTTCAAATATCATTAATTTGAAGTTAATCATTTCAATTTTAAAAGTTATTTGCATTTAAAAATTTTGTCTTGACATTTTATTAAGGATATGTTGTTAAGTGTGGGTGAAATGTTATTAAACGTAGCGTTAACAGAAACTACAGAGTCACGGCTGTTAACAAGGCTGGAAGAACTTAACCATAGATGGAAAAATGCCATGATTAGCTGGCCATCGGAGATAGAGTAAAACTGCAAAACCGCTTATGATAAAATATGCAGAAACCATACAGTAAAGGAGTATCGATAAAATTTATGCGATAAGAGACTTCTATTAATTAAATTATTTTAATTTATTACATTATAAGTTATATATAGGTATACACTAGCCATGCGATCTGTGTTGCCTTGTGAAAAAAACAATAACTATTGTACATTTAAGTATTTCAATTAATGTTCCCTATTCGCAGTCAGTACACCGAAAGTTATTGACCTAATTATCAGTTACATGACCTTTTGGTTAAATGCCTTTCGTTCTAGCGACTGTCGTTCGATTGCGTGTTTGTGATAGTTGAAACATATTTTTGTATATTTTTTTATAAAGATAAATATTTGGGCTGTCGGTGGAAAAACTGTCGGTCAAGTGAATTATTGGTTAAACGACTGTAAGGGAAAATTACTGTTTGTGTAGTGTCCTTCGGTCAAATGACTTTCAGTCAACTGCAAAGGTAATGTTATGGACACTCATGTTGTTTCACGTGTGACAAGACGTGCCGTTCGCGCTATGCCTCAGGCGTGGACAACCAGCTGTCCCTAAAATCATTCAATTTAAACTACTGAGGCATTCGTCCATACCTGGCCAAGTGAAGATTAGTTAGGACAGCGTTGGACACCTCTGGAATTGCTATCACTGTAAAAAAAACTACCTCTAGTGTAACCTATTTGATAGTTACTTCTCCCGCTATCGTGTCGTAGGCCAGTTGATAGAACTTCCGTGAGCATGTTATGTTATAATTCTGAAAAAAAATTGATTTTTTTTGTCCACAAAATTTTACAAATTTAACTTTGACAGCTGATCATGGCAAAAGTATGAAATTTATACATATTATGAATATTTTTATATGTTAAGTGGTAATTAAGTGTCCACTTTTGGTCCAAAAGAAATTTTAAAAACATAATTCTTTAACATGTAATGTATTATTTGATGATTTTTGGAATTGAATTGACCAGCACTCTAAATTGCATTCTAGAAAAAATTACATTTTCCTTTTCCCAATAACACGAGGCGGAAAGAAAGTTCCTTTGACTGCTGTGAATAATAGTTTCGGGATGTTTTAAACCCCCTCCCCCCTCCCCTCCAAAAAAAAAATTCTCATATTACGCGATTTTAGCCATTTTCACTCTTATCAAAATACAGCTTATGAAAAGAAATACTCACACATTCACAGAATATCCTATAATGCTTTCCGTAAACAGACCCTACTCGAATATCTTGAGCAGTTTTCAAACTGCGTTTTTTGCCTGAAGCTCTGCACACCGTGTGTGTGCCCGGGCAGGCGGGGGGTCATTTAGTGACCGTTTGGTTGTGCCACTGAAGGACATGCGAGCAGCACAAGATTTATGCAAATTGTCTGATTACGAATATCATTTAAAAGCGGTTACACTTTCCTTATATAAGTTTAGATTTCATGGATGCGTCTGTAACGTGTATTTATTGTACAGTGGAAAAGTTATGAATAAATTCTACACAAAATATTGTATATGGTAAGGGAAAGTCCCAGAAGCGTTTAATATTCCAGCTTAAATGTTAGGGTCACCACCTAAAGTCTCATGGAAGCACGTTTAACGACGCAAAGACTGCGCGCCGGTTCGGTGGATAGCCCTTAGAGGCGAAGAAACGTGTGATGAGCGAGCCAGTGTCGCCCTTAGCGTCCCAAGCTTTATATGCGCTCAGCCAGGAGGCCAACTTGTGAGGGCCCGCTTAGTTCAGGTGTGTATCTGTGTCGGTGAGGTGGGATGATGAGCGCGACGCTCGCTGGTGCTTCAAGCGCTGTATTGGCTCTGAAACCGGCGCGCAGTCTTCTCGACGTGCATAATGGCAACCGTGAAATTTGAGCGGTGGCCGTTAACATTATATGGCGGGGAAATTAAGATGAAGGTGTGATGTAAGTCCCTCAAAGTGCGTTCAAGAATCTGTGCCGGTTCTTCCTTTTTTGCCTAGATGTTACTCTGAAAGCACGCCTTATGCTGTAAAACTACAGTTTAAAACCGTAATCCGGAAACAAAAATCTACCAACCAGCACTCGGCGTATTCTTAGATTATTTTCCGTGGACAGGTATCACTCTTGAGTGGTTTTCAAATCGCTGTGTTTTTTTTTTGACGTCGGCTGCACGCACGAAAAAGTGTCCCGTTGCGCACATTGTCCCGTTACGCTGTGTCCCGTTACGCACATTGCGCGCTTGCGCCGCATCTATCTCTCTTCCATTCGATTGGAACAACCTTCGATTTGACTTTTTCGAGGCACATTTAACTTGAAACACTCCTATTCGTTTCCTTCTTTTTCTATCATCGTCCTATCTTTAACAGAATAACACAGATTGGAAGAAGTTAAATAGCAAACATGTATAAAAGGTATAGTTAATATAATCTCTTCGTTTAAGTAAAAAAAAAAATATTTTAATTAATGAGTGCAAATAAAAGTAAATTTATCAATTAAATTGTAGATTTAATTTCACTCCTTCTTTGTATCCATACAAAATAGTGATAATTCGATAAAAATGATTCAATTTTATTCATAAAAGTATGCAATCATTTCATCAATGCTTTGTTGTGACGTTGTCACGTTGAACTATCGTCCGTAAACCGACTTTACAGACAACCAATTTTTTTTTCCCCCTGGAGCTGTGCGCACCGGGTGTGTGCCCCCGTCAAGGGCCTGTGCGGTGGACTCGGCATCTTGTCGGCGACCAGCTCAAGGTCCCTCGCCGCTCTCCGGGACTAGTGTCGACACGAGGGGCCCCTAAGGGCTCGAGTCGGTTGGAAAAGTGTCGCTACCGTGGGGGGGGGGGGGGGTCACTCATTAGCTCGGCCTTCGCCCGTCGCCGGGCGAGCAGGGGGAAGTTGGCCAACGCGGTCGACCCAGCTGCGCCCGACGACGCGACGGCCCGGCCGAGAACGTCTCCCCCTCCCCTCTTCAAACAGTCGGGGATGTCGTCGTGACGTCGGGGGGGAACGTTGCGACAACGTCCCGCGTGTCGCAGCTCCCCGGGTGGCCGTGAACGCCGCGGCGAGTCGGTCCTTTGCGCAGTGTACACTCGGAACGTGAGGTCACTCTATCATTGCAGAAACAGCGTTCACAGCAATACCGTGCTTGGATCGACTCTTTGTGTTGCTCCTGTACCTCCAATAGGTAATAGTCATTTGTAATCCGTTCCCTGAATAGCTTATCAGTATTTACTACGTTCAATTATAAGAATAATACAACAACAAAAAAAGTCATGTATTTTAAGTTAGAAATTTTGTTTTTTTTTGTGATTTGTTAATATTATTCTTGAATAAAACATCATTTAAAATTTTAAAAATATGCCTGCAGGCGGCTGCAAGGTCCGTCCACCCGACTCGCCGGGTGCCCGGTTTCGGGTGCCCGGTTCCGGGTGCCCGGTTCCGGGTGCCCGGTTCCGGGTTCCGGCAGCTCCCGCCCGCGACACGTACACTGCCATCACGACACTTACCAGCGCCGTCTCTTCGAACATCCCACTGCATGTTGTGTTTGGCAGAAGATGCTGTCGCCGGGCACTTGTTCCGGTTAGAGCTCTTCAGCACGAGTCGTTCGGGACAATGTTGTCAATTTTCGTAAAAAAAAAAAAAAAAAAAAAAAAAAATACTCAGTAGAGGAGAACGTGGTAATATGTAACCCGCTGATTATATGGAACCTCTGGATATTCCGGCCGGGAAGTGCTGCACTCACTTGGTGGGTGATGGAACTAGTCCTTCTCCTCGAGAAGAAAAAATAAATTTGTACCGGTCACAGGAAATCAACACAACATGATAAAGACCATGTTAAATCTTCGACAAATCAAAGGTAAACGCTCTGAGAGTTCATATTGAAGAGGAAACTGTTGTGTATAGTTTAACCTTTTTTATCTGGCGAAGTTTTCACATTTTTCTATCTTGTTTCGTTGCTTTCCTGTGTCCGGTCGAAACGGCACCGTGAATTTTGAGGACACCTCTGTTATTTCCTGGCAACTGGATTCCAAAGACGTCTGCTGTAAAAAAGCACAGAAGACAGCGCCTCTCGCGGGCGGTGACCTTGGGCGGCGGAAAAAAAAATTGGTTGTCTGTAAAGCCGGTTTACGGACGATAGTTTAACGTGACAAAGTCATAACAAAACATTGATAAAATGATTGCATACTTTTATGAATAAAATTTAATCATTTTTATTGAATTATCACTATTTTGTATGGATACAAAGAAGGAGTGAAATTAAATCTACAATTTAATTGATAAATTTACTTTTATTTGCACTCATTCATTCAAATATGTTTATTACTTTAACGAAGAGATTATTTTAACTATAACTTTTATACATGTTTGCTATTTAACTTCTTCCAATCTGTGTTATTCTGTTAAGGATAGGACGATGATAGGAAAAGTAGGAAACGAATGGGGGTGTTTCAAGTTTAATGTGCTTCGAAAAAAGTCAAATCGATGGTTGTTCCAATCGAGTTGGAAGAGAGATAGATGCGGCGCAAGCGTACAATGCGCGTAACGGGACACCGTGTAACGGGACAATTGCGTAACGTGACACCTTTTCGTGCGTGCAGACAGCGTTCATCGATTTATTAGACGTTGTCACGTCAAAAACTTTGGGATGCGTTCCTGGAGGCGGCATGACGTCATCTGTGCCGCAGCGCCTATGTCCTTCCCATGAGCACCACCCGCCCCCCCCCACTTCCTCACCGCAAGCATCGGTCACGCGGGTCACGCGCCACGGACGCTTCCAGACGAAGGAATCGCCTCGTTTGCGTCCGTCCCAACAGGCGGCCTTCTGTTCGTCACGTGACTGCTCCGTCGCCGACGCGAAGTCACGTGTCACCCACGTCCGTGCATCTCTTCAATATATATATTTTTTTATTCTTCTCTGCCGTTAAGGGGGTGCCTCCCATTTCAGGTCAAGACTTTATATTTTAAAGTAATGAATTACAGATAAACTTGTAGACTATTTTTTCAATTGTTTAACTTTCACGAAATGAAAAATATATACACAGGGCATACGTTTTGCAAAATTTTCAAGACACGTCACATGAGACAGACGAGTCTAAGGGGCTCAGATAGTATTTTATTTCGGTGGAGATATATTTTGCATTGGTCATTTAATTTATTATTGTTATTTTCTAAGGATTTACTTAATTGGCGGCCTAAAAATGTGCTTATCTTAGGTGTAATTTAAGACAATATATATAAATATCTTTATATATATATTTCTTGTGTGCGTGTGTATGTCACTGAACTCCTCCTAGACGGCTGGACCGATTTTGATGAAATTTTTTGTGTGAGTTCACGGGGATTCGAGGATGGTTTAGATTCACAATTGGATATTTTATCTAGATTCTGAGTTAAGAAAAAACTAAAAAAAAAAAAAAACACACTTTAAAAGCAAAAATCTAAGCATTGTTGATAATTAGCCTCCATGGCAACTGGATTTTGCATTGTTGTTGCCTTCTGCGTAAACATGGGAAAGGTTTTTGGTAACGGCAGTGGCGTGCCCAAGAGGAGGGGTATGTATAATGAGAAGATACAAAATTTCCAGCGTAGAAATACTTACCGCCATATGTACATTTGGGCAGGACAATGTCTGTCGGGTCCGCTAGAAAGATATATAGAGATATATATGTAGAAAGATATATAGAGATAGAGATATAAATATAAAGATAGAGAGAGTTATAGAGATATACATAGAGATATAGAGAATTAGAGAGATAAAGAGAGATGCTTAGTATACGTTTAAAAAATTACAAAAAAAAAATTGATTGAGGCTTGCAACGCATGCCGGGCATTATCTAGTATGTATATATAGATTGACGAAATTTGCCGAAACAGTATTTGAAGTCCCACTAAAATATAAAGAACATGTAGCTTAGTTCAGAATTTTACCAATTGACTTACACACATGCCAATACCAAGTTATTCACAGGTTCGTGGTAACATGTCCTCCAAAGTAATGCAGACAAATTTGCTCTGAGTTTTCTTTCACTTGACGTCGTGAAAATTTTTTAGCCGCCTCGAAGCAAACGTCGGAGATTAATTTCGCTGGAAATCCCGGTCGTGCGATAAAGAGTTTGTCCTCCAGGTGTGTGACGCAGCTCACTTGTTTGCGTCTCGGACTGTGACCAGGGGCCAAAGCAGCCCAGGGGAAGAAGAATGCGAAATGCTCGCTCCGGGAACAGTTTACCCACCTTCTTCGCTTCAAGGCGAAAACCCTCGCCGACGATTCCACGAACCGTGACACCGGTGTTTACCCGCGAGCGAGGTCCAGGTTCCGCGCGGAATATCCGACCAAGGACAAGGTGAAGAGAGGATGGCCTAAAGTTCACAGGGATGAACGCCGCAACCCCGACCCGAACAGTTCCGAAGTTTACCGAAGTAAATTTTAGGTTATGTTCGGTCATTGTAACCAGAGATTAGAGAAAGTTACAGATGGAGCATAAGCTCTGAGCACTGTGGCCAGTTTTTGCACGTAAGAAGATGGCGGCCATTTGTTTGTATAGTATATAGAAACGTCGTTTACTACATACTCTTGTACACAATCATTTTTCTCGAGTCAACAGTTCTTATTTGTTTAATATTCAGGTACTTTTCCACCACCATACATACATCACTTATGAGAAAATGCGATTTTCTTCATTGCACAATATGGCGGCGACCTGCTTCCCCATTACGTCCCCTGGCTTCAGCAGAGATACCTACAAACTGTGTTTATGCTCCATCTGTAACTTTCTCTAAACACTGATTGTAATAGATAAAAGTTCTTTATTTTTTTTCCGGGATGGTGTGTTAGTTTAGGCTATCGTTACCTAAATGAAAGGTTGGTTATGTTAAGTTAGCGTTATTTAAAATACTCTATCTGTTAAATATACAATTCTAGTGTTACCACGAGCGAATGGTAAACTTCGGGGGAATTTCGGAATTGTTCGGATATGGCTCTCATCCATGTGAACTGTAGGGATTACAGAGAAGAGAAGAAAGGGGATTGTGAAACTGGAGGAATTACTGAAGCTATAACTGAAGACATTTGCATCTCACAGACCCCGTGGAGGTAAACAGAAAGCGTGTGTGTGTGTGCCATGGAGTTGAGGATTGTCAGATGACGGCATGCTGTGGCGTACTTAAAGTCAGTTTATTACCTCGCCGTAACCGTATTGTTACGCCCAAAACATTGCGGAAATGGTAATTGACCACGTATGGTGATGGTTAGTAAGTATGAATTATAATCTCCGTCGTTAAACAAAGTCACTTCCTCTAACAAAAAAAAAAAGAGCCCGTTTAACTCAGTCAAACCTCGACTCGTAACTATATCGTAAGGGTTAAAACGGCAACGAGAGAAAACATGATTTAACAAAATTATTACTCATTTCAAAATAACTGCTCAGGATTTCAATAATTATTGATCAATCAATAATGATTAATTATTAACCAATATTACTCACTGTTGAATAGTCACACCATAAAATATTATCTTAAGATTTTCAGGAAACCAACTATAGCACGAATACAATTTTAACTAAAATTAATACACATTTTAAAAAGTAACTCAACTTCAATAAATTTTATTGTCAACCATATTCATAATATTACATAGTATTACTCAGAAAAATCATTTATACAATTTAAAACCAGATAACACAGCGCGAAAATTTTTGCTTTCATTTATTTTTCAAGTATTTAAGAATGCTAACTTTTTTGTAATTATTAATAATTAGTTTCAAATAGAAATAAATAAATCAACATGAATTAACAAATTATTTACTCACTTCAAAATAATAGGTCAGTAAATTAATAGTTATTGAACAATTAATATTCATTAATTAACAATAAATATTACTCACTGTTGAAATACTCAAAACATAAAGAAATTTTGTTATTGAATATCAAAGTTCGTATTGATTAATAAATTAGTTTTTAATTTAATTTAATTTTATATCTATGTTACATGTGATCGAGCATTCATATACATAGACTGCCTTTGTAAATCTACAAATATCAAATTACCATTGAGTTATAATGCAACAGATTTTGCCAATGGGCTGCACAGACATACTGCAATGTATTCATATGCATTGATAATATTCTGCCGTCGAATGAATGGACAATGTGTAACATGTCAGCCGCTTCTCGACGCGAAAACTAAACGGTTCGGATTGTTTTTGTTTTTTTTTAACATTTTGCTAAACATACGCCAATGTTGGTTTACACTCATGTCAAAGAGAAAACCAACATAACTGACAAGGAAGATGAATACACAAACATACGATAAAAAAAAACCAGCCAAAATCCTTCGAAGTCAAATTTTAAATGAATCGATGGAACGGAGAATTCTATGGCAGGAAATGATCAGGAAAACAATATCATTTCACGGACGATCACATTCGACTGACAGCGACGAGACATTTGCAAGAATAACAGAATAAAAAAAATTCAAAAACAACCTTGTACAGCACAGCGACCAACAGACGAACCCACCGATTATATAACAGATAAACTTCACAACACAACGACGCAGGGGCAAACGCAGCGATGAACAATTCCAGTTGTGATATAAGTACAAAAACATAATCACTCATAGCTTTTCATATTAATTTAGAACATACCCTACAGTTAGTGAATTTTTAAATAGAATAAAATTGGTTAATTGTATATAGTAAAAGTTCAAAAAAAAAAAAAAAAAAAAACAAGAAATATGCTGTTAATAAAAATATGCGAGGTATGCTTCTGATGACAGAAATTAATGGCCAGGGTACTTATTGTATTCAAAAATGGTTTGTAAACACTAATCTAGAGATTTTTTTCCTTTAGCAATGTTTCGAAACCTCATACCCTTCGTGTCAAAAATCAACAATGATCAAGAGACGAATCGTTTATGAATGAAAAAATAAAAACACTGCATGAAAGATTAATTTAATTAACTTTGTCCTTGAATTTTTATAACAACGATTGTCATGTATTTCCACTAGGGTACATTAATTTTAATGTAACTATTTTTCTTCTATTTTTGTCATTTAAATTATTGGTCGATGGCTATGCAATATATAAGTTGTTTTTTAAAATTTAGTTATAAAGTTCTGTCGTTTTGTTTATTTAATTCATATACCAAAAGTGCATAAGAGTTCTTTCATCAGACCAAAATTTTATAAAGTAATGGAGAAAACATTCAAAAATATACATTTATATTTTTAAAGCATATTGCTAGTAAATTAATAGCAGAACAAAGTGTGATGGAATAAATCTGTTCGCGGGACATTATTCCGATGTATCATGAAGCGACGCGACGTCCCTTTTAATTTCAACTCCAAAAAGGATCCAGAAAATAAAAAAACCTACTAATTCGGGAAGGTCGGCAGCTGGGCTCGCGACACTGTCAACTTCCACGCGAGGCTCAAAGGACTGGTCGCGACGGGCCCACTCCTCCGGGAGGTGTTGACTCTGACCGGAACTGACAAGCATTTGGACCGGGCAGGGTCGCCAACAAACCCAATCACTCGGGATTGCAGCCGCTCGCTCGCTGTGGTGGCAGCACCTGCTTTTGTTCTCGAGGAGAGAGAGAGAGAGAGAGAGAGAGAGAGCGTGCCTGGGGCCAGACGTGACTGAATCCAGCGACCCCTGGGGGTGAATGGAATTTGTTTGCCGGCCCGGAGGGTGATTCGAATTTTCGGGAAAAGCGGACGTTGTTGACAAAAGACGACTCTTATTCGATGGAGCCAAAAAAAGGACTGAAAGTTCATGAAGTATCCACTGCACCTCTCAAAAGCGAACTAATAGTGCAGTAATTTTTTTTTTTGTTATTTCATTTTCTTGAGGGGGGATTACGCCTCGACTTATTGTAATTTAAAATGTTGCGAAATAAAACTAAACTTTTCTTTTTTTGTTTTCCACGGCGGAGGACTTAGCTTTGCATATTTTTAGAAGACAACACGTGTGAACACGTGTAATTATCATGACAGTTGCAGTAGTGCGCGGTAATTATTACGTTATTTCCTTGCGACGCTGATAGACTAGAGCTTGTTAGTAAATATGTGTTTGCAGCAAGGTACAGAAGGTATTAGAGACAATCATTATTTATGCCTAGACATGCCAAAAATTGGGATGAATAGTTGAAAATTAAAATTGTAGAAAAAGGTTGGAAAAATCTAAGATGGCGGGGCGTAATTCCTCTTAAGTTACCATCATTGGAGAGTCTTCCCCTGTTAATTATTGGCGATACAACAGCTCCCTTCAGTTTAATATTTAGTCTTAAATATTCTTAACAGACATCTACTAAAGGTTATCTAACAGCAGTTAAAACTCCTGCATGTTTTCATAATTGGTATCACGTCTGTGACCTTTTTTAGTTAAGAAAATGTTTAGATAATGTCTGGTGCGATAGTTTGTGACCCAGTAACAAAAATTATCAAAACTATCGGAAAAAAATTTACAGTAAACGCTATTAAAAATAGTAATGACAGAAAATTGATACACGTAACTTGGCGCGTGTGAAAACGAGCCTTAATATACATTTCTGGAAGCCACATATACGGGGACATATACTTACCTTTACTAAACTATGACCCAAGAGACAGTTATGGAATTTTCAACAATTTAGGGCATGTTACATAAAGCTCAGAATCCCCACCATGTCTGTTTTTGTTTATTTATTTTATTTTTATAATTTTAGATATTTGGGATAAAATATTTTTATAATATTGGTTCAGAAAAGTGCTCTTCTTTTACAAGAAAAATACCTTCAGAGACTAATTGCTAAGAAATAGTTTGTAATAAATACTATCACAAAATGTGTTACTTTGTTCTGTTCAACACATGGATATGGTTTATTGCTTACATGTGAAATTCATTTATATTTTAATTGATGCGTAATTTTTTAAATCATAGAAAAGAAAATTAATTTTCATTAAAATAAATTTAATTGGTTTTTCCATTATTTTTAATATGCACAGTTAATACTCGGACAACATGAAGCATCAGTTCCCGGATAAGAATCGGAACCCATTATTACTGCGGACACTATGTTGTAGTGATACGGTTTTTTTTTATGTAAATGTACAAATATCTGTAATTTTACATGGATATTTCTTTTTCATTTACAAAAAAAAAAAATTACAGTCTATGGATGTTGGGTTATAAGTACTTTTGTAGTAGTTGGAACTCACAGAAAAGTAATTTCTATAAAAGATAAAATATCTAGACACCTTGCTCTATTGAATAATAATGACAACCTGTTAATAATTCTGAATGTATTGCGCATCACAAATGTAATCGAATTTCAACAACTTGAATTTGTTAACAGATCAACTTTTCTCCGGTTGAGGTGGATTATGCCTAGCCAATTTGCAATTTGAAATATTTTGATACAGCTTCCAATAAAGCTTCCGTGCAAAAAAAAAATTTTTTATTGACATGGCGTAGGACATACCTTTGGCTATTTGTTGAAATCAACACTTGTGAACTGATGTGATTATCGTGATAGTTGTAGACACCCACGTGAAGTAATAAGTTATTTCCTCATGGCTCTTACAGACTGTTGGTAAATAAGTAGAATCCGGAAAAATTCGCGGATTCATTTCACGATATGATAGAATCCAAAAAACTGTAGCTTTAATTGTTTCGCTGATGGCTCACAGTTTATCTGAAGGACTTTGAGCCAATGAAAAACCTTTAACCAAAAAAGTATCGAATCGCAAGCGTCCCAGTTGACATGTGTCACGAGTCGGTAACCAATGAGCAGGTGGCATTTGCCTGAGTATGCAGGGGATTATGGAGTCTATCCTAAAGGTCAACCAAAGCGCGAATTTTTCCAGTCTCTATAAATAAGCTGTTGCAACAAAGTATAGAAGGTCTGGGAGATATGATTTATGCCTTTACATGCCAAAAAATTGGGATAAATAGTTCAAATTTAGAAATATAGCAAAATTATGGGAAATACCAAGATGGCAGGGCCTAATCCCCCTTAAATTTTGGGCCACGTGGGCATCACCTTCGCTTATTGCATGCAGTCTGTTGCTTGTGCAAAACCAATAAAAACATTTATTTTTTTCCTTGACCGTTATTTATTGTGCTCAGTTCCCCACAAAATATATTGTTACCATGAGATTTTTTTTGTATCCGTACAGAAACTCTGCTGTTATGGCGTAGGTCTTCATATTAGTACATTTATACTTTTTTAGGAAGAAGATAGGAACCGTTAAGTGCAATTACGAGTTTAAGGTTATTATGCCGTTAATAAAAATTAATTGGTAAATAGGTATTGAAAATATAATCTTTTAAAGGTGGATGTCACAATTAAAGAGCATTTTGAGACAGCATAATAAATAGTCTATTGACAATAGGTAATAGATATTAGAGTTATAACATTTCCCAAAAAAAATATTAGATGCTATTTATAGTAGCCGATTCGTTTTATCTGCTTTAACAAACACCAATTTTAAAAATTAATTTTTTAAAACACTAATGACTTAAATATTTTGAAACCAATATGGCGTTTTTCTGTGCTGATTTATCCCCCTCAAATTTATCGAGTTGTTATTTTGGTAATGTTATGACAAGAGCAAAAATAGATAAACCTTAAATATTTTATAATTGGCCTGCGAGTATTAACGATTTTTTTTTTACAGATTGTGGTTTTAAAAATATACGCTACTCTAATTTAAATTTGAGCATTGAATGACACAACTGCTGAAAATTCAAAACAAATTTTTTTGAGTATTAAAATGGCTTAAACGTTTAATAATTATTATATTAATATATATTATATATTATATATATTAAATCAGGCATGTATTTTCAAAATTAGTGAAATGTTGATGATAGAGAAATTTTTACGCTGAATTATTGGTTTCTAATCAATAAAAGTCATTAAATTTTCGAATACACTATCGTAATCCAGCGGAAAGTTCTTGAAAAACATCTAAACAATTTAAGTTAATCTCATATGTTTTCGGAAGGTAGTTTTCTCTGTGCACCAATTAATATTTTCGTTCTGTTTGAAGTAAAAGATTGAAAAAGGGGGGGGGGGGGGAAGTGACGGGCGGATAATTTATACTTCACGCTCTACTTTCTACATTTATAAAGAAAAAAAAATTTTTTTTATTGGAATCGTAAATATTTATTTACTTGTATTCTGCTAACTGAATATAAGTTTTGTGTGTCTGGCAGACAGTGCGAATTGCTTTGATTTTTTATCCAAATTATTATACAATTTCGAAACGGTCACCTTTCACATGCGACTTATCCTTCGTGTCGATCATCGAACTAGTCGATAGTTGATCCGCGGGAACGCGAGTGAACCACACCATCGATCTAGTTTCCTTACGAACGGGCCGGGGGTTTAAAAAAAAACACGGATCTAACCGGGTTAACCTGGGAGGTTTTCGTAAGCGCCTTTCGTCACCGCACGTTGCGTCCAAAGACATCGGAAGGAATTTTAAACCGCGTGTCCCCTTCTCCTTCCCGCAAATTAAAAAAAAAATAGAACCGAGACGCCAGGTTGCACGAAAACTTGTTTTCGCCGCTAACTCGGGTCTGCCGGCCCCCTGTGATGAGCTCCAATCATTACGCAGGCCCACTGCTGTTAGAACAAGAGCCGTGCAATCACGACCTTTCTCAAACGTAATCGTAATTGTCTCGTTCTGGTCTCCTTGCAGCGCCGTACATCAAAGCCTGCGGCCGACATGACCCGAACTTGAACGAGTGCGCCAGGAGGAACGGGAACGCCGCTCTGCCGACTTTGGTGAAAGGTCAGTCTGAAGTATATCTGTTATATAATAATATATATGCATAACATATACATTAAGAGGTTGTAAGGTGGCTAAGGCTCACGTTGAAATGATGAATGTAAAAACCACTTTTAATTTAATATTTAATACATACTAAATTTTTATTAAAAATTCCATTTTTTAAATTTTTCGCAAATAAAAATTATTTTTGATATATATATATATATATACATATATATCAGATGATAAAAGTATTTAATAAAAAATTATATATTTGCTCTTAATCAGTAATTTCAGCAGCAATAATTTGATCACAAAAGAAGAATATTATATAAAATTTCAAAAAGGCGTTATTACAAAATATATAATCTGCAAAAAAAAAAACTTTCAGGCGTACAAACAAATATTATATACATAAAACAATTAAAAATACCACAGGTTTTTTAATAAAAGTTACTTAAGTTAAAGATAAGCTTTCTTAAAAATAAAAATAAATTTTATCGGAAGGTCATAAATACAAAATTCACAATATCATCAAAAGATTACCAGTGAATCAAACTTGGATTTAAAAAGAAGGAATTGTTTTCATCGTTTGTCGTTTAGAGCTAAACCTTTTGAGATATGACTTTTTAGTGATTATAAGCATAGTTATTCGTAAGGAGCCTAAGGCATCCATTGAAATTTGATGAATGTAAGAAACAATTTAATAACTAAGGCATGTTACACTTACTGTAGGTGTATTTCAAATGTTACTCTAGTGTTACACTTACTTTTTTTCTTTTTACTTTATACACGTCTCTATGGAGTAGGCAAATATTTTTGCTTCATGATAGGCATGTATCCAAGATGTAGGTATGTATGTATGTATGCTTGAATAGTGAAGCATCCAGAGATTTCCTTGAAACAAAATACAAAAGTAATGACGTGAAAATGTAATAAACAGAAATGACGTGCTGATAAAACGTCAAGCCAGCAACATTTGAAAGGCCGGTAAAAAATTTCTGTTCTGAATCAAATTCCTAAGTTTCCAAAAGAGTCGTTGGTTTAGAGTTAAAGGCAATTTTCCAAAGATATTTAATTCACACCCGGCATTACAATATATTATGGGCAAATTTTTCTACGTCAATGATTAATAGCATTTCTATTAATAACAATACTTCCAAATAAAAAGAAACATGCTATACTTTAAAGGAAAATTATATTTGGAAGATTTATGCAGCAGAAGAAAAATAAATCAGGTACATTTTACTTGTCATACTATTAAATAAAATACTTTGTTTAGCAAGCAAGTTTTTTTGAAAATATGGCTAATTAAAGCAAATAACTTGCTAAGTTAGTAAAGTAATTTTTTTTCAGTGTGAATAGTCAAAGTTTCCAGATTAAAAATGGTTGCCACATAAGTCGCGCAAAAAAAATTTTTTTACCAAAAGTAAACTATTTCATGCCTTACTTTATATTTAATTCAAAAATTGGGGAATATTAAGCTTATTTATAATTCCGTACCAAGCATTTGTAATCACAGTAACTAATAATTTGGTTCTGGGTATGAATTTAAAAACTTTTAAAAAATTCCTTTTACTCGAAAACTACGACACTTTTTGAATTTTGGTTAGTTATTCAATAGCCTAGCAACTGTTCTCTGCTTGAAGTAGAGTTATGGGACATCCTGTAGATATTTATATATAAACATATTTATAATATCACGATGCAATAAAACATTAAACGTGATTGTTATGTTGTAAAAAAATTTTTTGTTGCAATTGCCCTGAAACAAAGTAATGATATGAAAATTAAATATAAATTTGTGATGGATGAAACTGGACCATGATAACAACTATAAAAAAATATTTTCTTTATTAATATTCGTCAAAGTCTAAGCATTCACTAAATACATTTTTCCTTATAAAACAGAAAATGAAACCTATTTTAGAAAAATATATTAACAATAAAAAATTACGAATATGCCATTTAAATATTAATTGAATATATTTAGTTTATTTTAAAATTAATGTTTATTGGGGATTAAAGTAATTTTTACATGTAACACAAACAATATATTTATGGTAATTACAAGTCTTTGGGAAAGTGGTGCCTCTATTTAAAGACTTTTCAAGCTTACTCTAGTTTTAAATATGTTTGCAAAACAAAAAAAAATTGCTAATAGAATCATTATTTTTGCACTAATTATTGTTTTTGAGCAAGGCAAGTTGATAGTAGTGTACAGTGAGTGTTCACTACACAAAGGACACTGCAGGAGTTGCGCGGTGCTTTGTAGTTTTTTTCTCGCAAGCGGACACGCGTAGAACCACCGCATGACCCTTCCTTCCTCCCCCCCCCTCTCTCTCTCTCTCTCTCTCTCTCTCTCTCTCTCTCCCCCCCCTTCTCCTTATACAACCAAACCAACCCAAACCACGGCTGCGTGGTCATTACTGGCTGCCCGCAAGCTGTATTAGGAGCCGCCAATGGGACGGCTTACGGGCTAAATTACCGTGACTTACCGAGCCCGCCTAATCGGAACTACCCTGGATTATTGATTAGGGTCAGCGGTGATCAACCCGTGGGCCGTAGGCAATTTTTTATTATTTTTTTATCTCCGTCAAGGCTAGGGCAACGACCCGCTACATGCTAACAGGAAACCACTGCTTTTCAAACTGCTTATTACATTTTAAATCAGACAAGGTAACCCAGTTAATAAACACGTTCTTTAAACGATTCAAGAAACGAGGAGTTTTATACAATACAATTTCTTGGACATGCGCCATTTCATTTTTTTGCACTGTTTGTAATGAAAAACTGCAAAACAAAAAAAATAAAGATAACAAGTCAAACAGATGGACCCAACAATGGCCTTAAACAGATATTATAGACATCAGAAAACGACCTCACAGACCAATGTATTTAAACTTAAAATATCAGACAGCAGAAAGATTCCGTGGTAGGAATTTAGTCACGAAAATACAACAGCATTAACAACGGCGAGACAGTTACAACAAGAATAGTTAAAGCAGACCGACAACGCAGGCATACCTACGAACACAACGATGAAAAAATAAACAGTTGTTATGGACGACACAACTACGAGAGCACCGATGAACACAGCAGGTTTCCTAAGACAAAACAGTTGCGACATTTTGGGAACATATTCCAGTGCCCAGTGTTCGTGGTAGTGTAGTCCATTTATAGGCCAACTAAACACGGATTAAAAAAAAAAAAAAACTCAAAAGTTTTAAAGTAGTTTTCGAGTTATTGGCAATTTTTTCCAAAATATTTTAAATCTTCGCTCTGCACCAAATTATTGTATATGGCGAATACAAATGTTTGCTACTTAACCCTAGTATTGATAACAATTCAAAATAAAGTCAAAAATGCTAAGTATATAATTTTTGGGGGTAATTGTGTTCACTTGACTTATGCTGCATGGGTTTTTAATCGGGTGACTGATTATTCCCTCTAAAAAAAAGAAATTAGCTTACTGAACAAGTAATTCGCTCTAACTAGCCATCTTTTCAAAAAACTTTCTATGTTAATTAAGTAACTTCTTTTTAAAAGTATAATCAATGAAACCGAAAATCTTTTTGCCGCATGAGTCTTCCAAATAATTTTTTTTACCCAAAAAGTATAGAATGTTTGATTTTATTTTGAACTTACATAATAAGTGGTTTTATTTTTATGATTGTGTAGCAAAAAAATAAATATTATTCACAGTGTCTAGTGGAGATTTTAAACCTTTTTGATGAAAAAATATGTATTTAATTCGAAAACTACGACTCTTTTTTTGTGATTTTTTTTTTAAATTCAGAACTGTGATTAATTTTTTTGTCAAATGTTCTCAGCCTGACGTTGAATTATGGGACCACCTACAATTTTTTTTTTATCTTGATATATGTCTGTCGCCGCCGGCTTGGACGCGTGGCCTGTCGCGTCCTTGAAACCACAAGGCGTGGGGCGCGCGCGCCACTTTCCCCAGCCGTCATCGTAGACGTAGCCGACGACGTAGCCTACTCACCGCTCTTTTTTTTTCCTCCCCCTTCTCTTGACACGGCTGTTGAACCTGCGCTACTTCTCCTCCCTACTTAACCCCCCTTCCCCTCTCTACCACCGCAGAATTCCACCCGCGAGAGGGGAAAGTGTGAAGTACCCGGGCAGCTTAAGGCTGGTACTCACTCGCCGTTGTTGTTTCATTCTCTTTTAATTACTGTTATCTCAATTTTTGTTGATGTGACAAAGTCTAATAAATCGATGAACGCCGGCTGCACGCACGAAAAAGTGTCCCATAACGCACATTGTCCCGTTAAGCTGTGTCCCATTACGCTCATTGTACGCTTGCGCCGCATCTATCTCTCTACCACTCGATTGGAACAAACATCGATTTGACTTTTTCTAGGCACATTAAACTTGAATCACTTCCATTCGTTTCCTTCTTTTCCTATCATCGTCCTATCCTTAACAGAATAACACAGATTGGAAGAAGTTAAATAGCAAACATTAATAAAAGTTATAGTTAAAATAATCTCTTCGTTAAAGTAAGAAACATATTTGAATTAATGAGTGCTAATAAAAGTAAATTCATCAATTAAATTGTAGATTTCATTTCACTCCTTTTTTGTATCCATACAAAATAGTGATAATTCAATAAAATTGATTCAATTTTATTCATAATAGTATGCAATCATTTCATCAATGTTTTGTTATGACGTTGTCACGTTAAACTATCGTCCGTAAACCGACTTTACAGACAACCAATTTTTTGTTGTTGTTTTGTGATTTCATTGCGATAGATTTCTTTCACGTGTTGGGTAACAAATTAATTTTTAACCCCGTGTTCGCTTAAACGTTATTTTATAGCTGTGAATTACCACGTGAGATAATATGATTAACAAGCGCGCGCCTTTATCACGTTCACACATTCACTATAATCACTGGAATTCCAGCTTTAGGTTTTTACAAAACCTTGAGATTACTCTTTACTATGAATATTTTAGTTTGCCAAATAGATTCCAACGTAGTTTCACTATCATAAAGTTTCATTTGGCACACCGATACGTTTGGTATGTCCTTTAATGTTAACGAAA
This sequence comes from Bacillus rossius redtenbacheri, assembly GCF_032445375.1. Taxonomy (NCBI): domain Eukaryota; kingdom Metazoa; phylum Arthropoda; class Insecta; order Phasmatodea; family Bacillidae; genus Bacillus; species Bacillus rossius. Next base: position 68,822,513 of record NC_086333.1, on the reverse strand, counting down.
GTGACTATATACGGGGTTATGTTGCTACACGTGGATCCGCCATCCACTGCCTTTCCAGTTTAATGAAATTACTTCTACCGAATTCCGTATACAAAGAGCTAAGGTGTTATTTACACATAAAAAATTATGACCACTTACAAGACTTCCTCCGCTAATTGGCAATACTCGGTTAATATCTGTGGAGAAATTTTGAGACCAAGACGGTTAACGTGACGATTTTACGGGAATGACCTCAGATCCACGTGATGACAACGAAACCAACTAAGCAATGTGTAGGGACACCTGTATTTCGCGAATACATTTCGTGTCAAGGTATTTCAAAAAATACTGTAGCTTTTCTTCTGTGGTTATTGGCTGAGGTCGGTGAGAGGTGTCGTCCCGCTCTTGACGGGGCCAATGAGAATGTGGTCACCGTACTGCTGCACCCTCACAATTTGCCATGACTCTTAGAAAAAGCTACAGTGTTTTGTGAAATACCTTGACATGAAATGAAATCGCGAAATACAGGTGTCCCTACCAATGTGAAGTGTGCGGACGGGCCTTAAAGAGACTAGACGACCGCGCTGTCTCGCAATCGCCGGGCTGCAACAGGTGCAGGCACTTGTTAAGACCCCTCGCGGCTGGTGACCTCGCTGATTAGCAGTTACTTCTTTTTTTTTACCGTTCGGCGTATTGCCGCAACACCTCTTAAAGACGTTGCCAGCTGCGACGCCTTAAAAACCACGCCGCACTTAGCCGTGGCACGAGGAAGAGTTAGTGTCGGTGAAATGAGGGAGGGTGTTCGAGCCTCGCACAACCGCAAACATTCCTGCGCTCCCGCGCGAGGTTTGCGTCAGACTCGCCGGCCTCCGCAAAACAAAACACTCTTATAAGTAGAGACCCGGAAATTTCGCGGATTCTTCTGGCCTCAGGATAGAATCCAAAGTTATAGGTGTGCTCGACCCATGTTTACTTTCCCACTGGTTGATTTTTTAGCGAGAACATTGTTATCTTTGTTATTCGGCACTACCTGATTCGCTTACTTCTCTCCTAGCTGGGCATCGTTGGCTCACAGTCGTATAGGGGCGTGTCCAAACAACTGCGGGCCAATCATGAACACAGTGAGAGAGTGTGAAGGTTTTCATTCTAGCTTGCGACTAAAGGAATGCACGAAAATTATAAGTTTTTACAAAACGATTTATTTGAAGCTAAGTTTGAAAGAGGTTTTTGGTTTTAACGGTACAGGTAGAATATGTCAATACAATAATATCCTATTATTTTTTTGTTCATCCAATTTGATACCTAAAACCACAGATAGAGTTAAAAATATGTTATCCTTCTGTCTTTACGAAATTATTTGACACAAATACTACTGATACTTAAGATCGTTAACTGCAGGATTAATTTTGGTATTTAATTTATCAATATGTTGTACCTCTAAGAAAACAATTTTATGTAAACTAAGTTTTACAGATTAGTTCACTGCACCGTTAGAAATAAAACATATCTACGTGCACATTCCTTATTTAAATAATATTAAGTCATATCAGCAGAAATACTTTATTAATAGTCTGTCTGTGCTCGAACAGCTGTATCTTTTTTTTTTCATTTGGGTTTATCTACATCGGACTAAGAGCGTCTTTGATCACATCTAAATCACAAGTCGACGGTCGCACGTTTGATACAAACACCCAGCCATGACCCAAATTTATGACCATCGAGTTGACACCCAGGTGTGTTTGGAAACGCTCAATACGCATGGAGTTTCAGTCACGCTAAACTCATGTATGAAGCAATGCGACATAACATTCATTAAAAGATTATTTTATTTTACTTTTGTTGGATGGAGAGTCGTAAAGAAAATATCAATAGTTCAAGGTAATTAGAAAAGAAATAGGTAGTACGTAGAAGAAAACTCGACGTTTATCTCAAATTATTTCAGCTGAAAATAAGATATTAACTGCCAAAATGGCCGGACCATAGTTAAAACTCAAGTCATCCCGAGAGTGAATCCGTGACGATAATCTGCTCGTTAACATTTGACGCCGTAAACATATTACAGAAATCACTCCAAGTAATGTATTTGATGGGAAGGCTTTTTTTTCGATTTCCTTTCAAAATAACACGTGTGTGTCAATACTAATAATATGAAGACATAATAAATTAATAGAAGTAAATAAATGTCATTCAAAATTATTTTTAAAAATTTTATTTTGACAATAGACATGTAAGGTCTGTGTCACGTTCCTTGTCTCGTGTTGGTCGTTTCTCAAAAGTAATATACAAGTTGGTATCCATTTCCCGAATTGTCACGCAAAGAAACACGTAATGTTTCTTGACGAACACTTGACAACAATACGAAGTTGTTTACGTAAACAGTTGAGATAACGACAGTTCTAATAGGAGGTACGAAGACCAATGGTAATATATTTTAGATCCGTCAAATGTTATACAAGTTGCATGACCAAAAACTATAAGTGCAACGAACACATCGCGAAGAATTTAAACGATAAATGTGCCATACACTGTTGGATATTTTCACTTTAAATTTACGAAGAACGCTGTTTATAAACTATCCAAGGATCTTCGAAAATTTACGGCTATCTTTGTAAGTTTACTGGGAATGAGTTCACTTACTCTGAAAACGAATCAAAACTAATAATCTTATGCTATTAAGAAAGCATTAAAAAAATATACAGTCTAAAGAAAAACCTTTCTTTTTTCTTCCAGTTGAACGTTTACTTTTTTTTACAACGTAATGCGAAACTCGGAAGTTGAAATACGGCGTGCGTTTCTACGAAGATTCATCTATCTGATATTACGAAGAACTCTTCTTTTATTTGAGGTGAAAACGTTGCTAAAACATTCCGTATATTTAATGTCATTTATAACAGTGTAGCGCACAGCTACTGACTCCATTACCCTGAAGTCAGAGGTGGATTAAGAAAATTCTTTCTTGGGTGGATTATAAATAAATATTAAAAAATAAAACCCGTATATTTAGGACATTTACACCAACAACAAAGAGTTTGAACTGTGGCATTATCATTTTAAACATGCACTTCCAGTTTATTTTGTAGTTCCGTTGGTTGTGACAAATTTCGAAAAACAAAATATCATAATTTGTTGCCAAGGGGGGTGGGGAGAGGTTATCTACCCTTTTCCACCATTTGCATTCGCCACTTCCTGGAGTTATTTCGCGGCAACTACGGCCCTACTATAAGCGATAAATAAAAAAAGCAGCATTCTGAAAATTCGCGTGATTTCGAAGTGAAACTTCTTTGGTGAGGGGGGTTACCATTTTCGAGCGTTACGAAAATTAAAATCGCTTGAGGGGAATGGTTATACTATATGTACGGGCGGTGGAACCAAAAGAGGAGACGGCAGACAGGAGATGTAGAAATGTCGCAACATACTTACATACTTGCATACTTGCATACTTGCACTTGCACTCTTGCATACTTACATTCTTCCATACTTGCACTTGCACACATTCATACTTACATAGTTGCATACTTGCATACTTGCACTTGCACTCTTGTATACTTACATAGTTGCATACTTGCATACTTGCACATGCACACTTGCATACTTACATAGTTGCATACTTGCACTTGACAATTATATACTTACATAGTCGCATACTTTCATACTTGCATTTGCACACTTGCATACTTACATACTTGCACAATAGCACAATTTAGCACTCGCGTAGTTTCATATATATATATATATATATTTTTATCTGCGACCTCAGGTAAAGAGATTTAGGTTCCTACACCTAATAATAGGCCTATAATAAGCAAGATTTTTCACTTCTGTCGCAAGTGCATTCCACGCACACTTTTTTTTTGACGTGATAACGTCTTATAAATCGATGAACGCCGGTTGCACGCACGAAAAAGCATGACTCATTGTCACGTTCCGCCTGAGCCGTGCGTGCAAGAACCGGCCAACCTCCGTGCGAGATAATCTTCTATGATATCGAACAGGTTAAGGCGGGCCTTTTTTAACTAATCGTTCGTGATTATATTTAAACAATTTAATTATATTACATTTGCAAAAACTGTAAATAATATTTGAAAATTAAAAAAAGTATGGAATTTTTTCATCAATGTTTTTCTTATGACTTTATCACGTGAAATTATCGTCCGTAAACCGACTTTACAGACAACCCCCTTTTTTGACGTGACAACGTCTAATAAATCGATGAACGCCGGCTGCACGCACGAAAAAGTGTCCCGTTACGCACATTGTCCTGTTACGCTGTGTCCCGTTACGCTCATTGTACGCTTGCGCCGCATCTATCTCTCTTCCACTCGATTAGAACAACCAGTGATTTGACTTTTTCGAGGCACATTAAACATGGAACACTCCCATTCGTTTCCTACTTTTCTTATCATCGTCCTATCCTTAACAGAATAACACAGATTGGAAGAAGATAAATAGCAAACACGTATAAAAGTTATAGTTAAAATAATCTCTTCCTTAAAGTAATAAACATATTTGAATTAATGAGTGCAAATAAAAGTAAATTTATCAATTAAATTGTTGATTTCATTTCACTCCTTCTTTGTATCCATACCAAAAAGTGATAGTTGAATAAAAATGATTGAATTTTATTCATAAAAGTGTTACCTAGTCGTTGGAAATTAGAATGGCAACAAGAGCTTAAGGAAACACAGAGCAATGTATAACACATATTTAGTACGGCATGTACAGAGATTTATTCACACATTATACAAACATATATAATCCTCATATAAATTTTCTTATTATGTTGGCTGTTACACATTACTGCTACAATTCATGTTCCAGCGATTACCAACAAAACACCTGAAATAAATTTATACAAAATTACGTACCATTCACTACTTTTTAAACATTTTCTCATAACCACACGAATTATTCCTCAATAAATAATTCTAACTGGACCCTTTTCTTTTAGTTATAATTACAAATTCTTTTTAATACAAAATACTTAAACCTTCACTTACAGATCAAAATTAGACATTGTTTTAACAGTACCAGAGACTTAGGAACGAGATATTTCTAACACAATTTAAATTTCAACACTTCTCCCGAAATAAAATTGGCTAAAATCTTCAGTGTCGTTTAAGTGATAGCGGCGAGTGTTTTTTTATTTCCGTTGATCCTTGACCTGATCACCCCAGTCGGACCGGAAACATCGACGGAGCGAATGTCTTTATTCTACCACTGCCGCCGTGCTGATTCCCTGATACTTGCACCTTTTCGCCGGCTCTTAATTCACACTATTTGGTAATAAAACGAACACTATACTAGTGCAGAAAATTGGAGACAAATCACCTAACATGCTGTTGCTTGAAATTATTTTAAAACAGTTTTTCATTAAAAATTTACCTCCTTGTTTATGTTCATTGGTGGTCTTAAACGCCACGACTGATAGTCCCGCTAATGCCACTGCACTACGCCCTTAACGTTTTAATCAAGTAGTAGCACCTTTTATTTTCACCATATTAATAGAACGAGAAAATATATATATATTTTTTTAAAGTATTGCTGAGCAGAACTCTGTTATGCTCCTAGTCGCAAACCACTTCATGACCCTCGGCGGAATTTTCTATGTTCCCCTTGGTCATTTTACTGCAAAGTCCGACACATACTTTTTACTTCCGAAGTCCCGTGCCAACTTGCAAATTGTTACTGGGCTACCACTGAATTATTACCAAGTCCGTAACTGACTTGTATAATTTGCGGCCTCTCTTACCGCCTTTTTCGGCATCCGTGCGCAGCTTGAAGACCTCAGCGGGCAGCCTTTCGGCGTCGATGATCGAAAGTGCGGGTCGTGGTCACCGCATTATTCACGCAGCCGGTTGAGAGAAGACTCTGTGGAACTCGTGCTAGCAGCCTGCTTATATACTCGCTGTGCTCCATACTAAAACAGCGAGGAATATTCTGGACATCCTGAATCGGAAACGCGGCTCGGAAACTTCCGACCACGTCCACGTGCTCCGATCAAAGGCGATTAGGCACGAGTGGACCCGAGGATCTGCTATCCAACGCGCATCAATTGAAATTCGCGCGCCGAGTCCGTGCAGTGTATGGCGGGAGGTATCCCACTAGCCCGCAGGGGCGAGTTTCCTCGTTACGCAGTACCAACCTGCGTAACAAAAGTATGCAATCAATTCATCAATGTAATGTTATGACGTTGTCACGTTAAAATATCGTCCGTGAACAGACTTTAAAGACCACCCCCCACCCCCCTTTTTGTTTGTAATATTCCAGGCGACCCGAAGTACAGGCTGCCTGTACTGGACCCTCTGCTCGTGGAGCGCTTCATGGTGGACCAGGGCTCCGGACCAGTCAGCATCAAGCTGGAGGGCACGGACATGCTGCTGTACGGCCTCAAGGACACCAGCATCGAGGCGCTCAAGTGAGGCGACCATAACCTCAACCGCGTCCCCCCGAGGCCCGTCTAGAGACCTGCAAATTTCGCGGTTTCGATGGCCTTCAGGATAGACTGCACATACCCCTGTACCCTCGGGCAAAATAACGCAAGTTCATTGGCTGCCGACTTGTAAGTCGTCCCAGCTGGTTTGTCTGTGATTCGATCCTTCTTTGGTTGAGGGTTTATAACTGGTTGAGATTCGTCCAGATGAACAGTAAGCCAATAGCAAAATTATCTAATAGGTATATGTGTTTAAATTCTAGCCTATCACAGAATTCATCCGCGAATTTACCGGGCTCTAGTCATGACTGGTGACTTGGAAAATATTCGCGATCTCAATTACCTGTCCAGGATGGACTCCACGACCCTATATGCGCACGGGAGAAATTGCGCCAGCTCATTGGCTGCTGGCTCGTGGGAACTGTTTACTGGGAGGCTCAATCGTGATTCGATACTTCTTTCGTTAAGGGTTTGTTCGTTGGCTCAAGAGTCCTTCAGGTAAACTGTAGTCCAATGCGGAAGCAGCAAAAAGTTAAAAAGGATTTTTGGATTTCTAGCCTATCGCGAAAATGAAACCGCGAATTTTTCCGTTGTCCATTTTTAACGCGTTATTTTATTCCAAAATAAATTTACTATTTTCATTGGGGATCGATGTCATCTATCATACAGAAAAATTCATTCAAAAATAACATTTTTTAAAAATTGAGTCTGAATATCTGTCTACGGGTTATGTCGTTCCAAAATAACTTTACTATTTTCATTGAGTCTCGATGTCATCTGTCACCATAAATTATTTTATTCCAAAATAATTTTACTTTTGTTTCATCGAGGCTAGAGTAATTTTTATCAAAATTTAATTTATCTATTTTTTATTACGTCTCGCTGTATTCATTTATATCTGATTATTTTATTAAAAATAACTCTTTTATTTTTAAATAAAAATCGCAGGCTTCCTGATGATGGCAACTGCAACTTCTACCGAAACGTCGGTGATATCTTCGCCTTTAACGCGGGGGTACATCCCAGAAGCCAAGAAACCCCATTCTATTATTTTTGTTGAGTCTCGGTGTCTTTATATAGTTTTAATTCATTTCTGTGTGATTTAACTATGTTTATTTAGGTACCATAAAAAGTTCCATTACAATATAACCTAAACCTGGCTCATTGACACTCAGTATTATTTGCACTATCTCATTGTTCCTTTTCAATAAAACTAGCGGCATTAGTTACACAAGATAATATCTCGACACTAACTTTGCGTTACAACACTTAAGTTACAATTGTATTCCGTCATAAATTGAGTATATTTTATATGTCTCCGGTCAGCACACCAATAACAACTTATGATTTTCATTCACATTTTATTGTGTTATTTATTCAGTTTTAAGTGATATCATATTTAAAGAAACTGAAATAAAATCATAATCTCGGTTAGTAGAAATAGATGTATCTATATTTATGAGACTGCTTTGACGTTCATACCTTCTACGTTTCAAATAAATATTGTTAAATTGTTTAATTATATTTTTTTTAAAGTAATCTGTGCAATTTCAATGGTTACTTAATTATTTATTTTGTATGTTCATTGTTTTGATACAATTATTACTGGGCATAAATATTAAAATTATTTTTAAATATTTATAGTAAAACAAGTAAATGGATAAAAATTATAAGTTTTTTATAATTATTTTTATTTTAAAAGAATTTATATTTTATGTATTGACATTTCTATGAACTTTTGGCACCTAAGCCAGTCGGCATTAAGTTGTTTCACGTAATTTTCACCAATGCTGGTAGTTAGTAACAAAAAAATGGGGTGATTTCAAATGGTACCACATTTGTGTAAAGCAACCGCAAACACGTTGTTGTTTGTCTCGTTTCAGCATTGACCTGGACGGGAATAAGATGTCCGCTCAGGTCACCATCCCGCACATATTCATCAGGTCCAAATACCGCCTCGTGGGACAGGTCCTGGTGCTACCCATCAGAGGGAACGGCTACTTCAACATGACGATAGGTGCGCATCCTGAGGATAGCTTACAGTTCACAGGGATGAAAGCCACAACCACAACCCGAACAGTTCCGAGGTTTACCGAAGTAAAATTTTAGGTTAGGTTCGGTTCGTTCAGCGTAATAAATAATATCTTTATTATTTTTTTCCGGGAGGGTAGAAGTTTGGTTGGGTTAGATTAGCGTTATCTTTAGACACTATGGTCGTAAAATATATAAAAACTTGCAATTTTGTATTTTTTCAGGAGCTATAGACGAACTTCGGATAACTTGGGACCTTTTAGGCCTACGGTGTGGCTCTCATCCCTGTGAATTATAGGATTCCAGCATCACGAGGGCATCTCGAAGGGGAAATAGTGTTGAAGCATAGTATTTTTTAATATCTCAAGAATCAGAGATAACAGCCAAAAGATGCAATTTTGGTTTCAGTAGTTTTCATGCGTTAACAAAATTTATATCATTTGTTTTCCAAAGTTTTACTTTTTAAAAACATAATAAATAATTTAATGGAATTTTTTTGAGTTAATTATGACTTTCTGCTATAAATATTTTAACTCTTGCAGTCATTAGCATTTAGAATTTTCATTAACTTTTTGAGAATAATAGGTAATTATTACTTCATCTGTAATAGTATAATCATCAATCGGAACTATGTTATGGTCGTTGTGTCTCTTTTAATGTGTGATCTATGCTTTAACTTGCACAAATGTTCAACATTAATAGATAAAAATGTTTATTGGTATAAAAACTGTTGAAACTTATATGTGGTATTATTGTTACTAGATCTGCCCCTGAAAGAAAACAAAGGATTTTACTTTTAATTATTATTGCATTAGCCTACCCAAATAACAGAAACCAGTCATTTTCAGACATTTTTAGGGAGTTTAAGAGGACCAACAAATCATAAAAAGTAAAATATACAAAATATCACTGTTTATAAATAATATCGTTTTTATTAATAATATTCTTTGCTGAAAGTAAAATTTAGAATATGAAGTGTTTTCCCAAAAATACCCTTAAGTTATGGAGAATAATTCCTTTGCCTTGATACACAGAATGTTAGTAGATTTCTATTTTAATGAACATAACTGCAGGGTGAAGTTAAGCGATGCTAACGTGATTATCTATATGGGTTTGCTACGCTCTATCTTAGATTTAGCAAACGTTAAGCGTAGCTTTTAGTAGAGCTTTCATGTAACAGCCTGACAGGGCGTATAATTAACCCCAGACAATTTTTGAAAGCCATTGTTCATAGAAAAGTGTAGCTACCATAACCCTAGTAGGCACCCGCGTCGAATAATCTGATGTTTCTTCTTGGCAGTTATATACTTAAACATATTAATACATATAAGACTTAAACAAACCTTAAAAATGTGCTAAATTTCATTTACCTCATGTCAATAAAAGTATATGTGTCACTGATTAATTAGAATATATTTTAAATATAAAATAAATATGAATTCAAAAACAAAATTTATCAAACCTCTTTTAATGTTCTTGTGATCGCGTTACGAAGGATCTGACTACAGTCCATGGCCAGGCCACCCTGATTTTATTTTCATAGTTTCCTGAAATCATTTCGATCAGATTCTGAGATATTTCCATTTCATATTCTAATATCCTAGGTCAGCGGTTCCCACAAGGTGTCCCTGGGGTTCCGTGGCAGGGTCACAAGGAATCCGTCAGTCAGGACGAATGCCGGGTAAAGCAGGCACAATTATTGTCAAATAACATTCTTTGAAGGAGTTGGGGTTCCACCAAAAGGAAAGTCGACCATAGGGTTTCCCTGGCCGAAAACAAAATTGTGAACCACCTTCCTAGGTCTGTATCGTATCATTAATGGTGTCTGATGAACCCGGTTTCAAAGAGACATTTAACCCAATTTCAATGTACGAAACAAATATTTAAATATTGCTTGGTTTAAAGTAAGTTTAAAAGTGAAAGTAAATTAATTCATACAATTTTTCGGCGTGACAACGTCTAATGAATCGATGAACGCCAGCTGCACGCACAAAAAAGTGTCCCGTAACGCACATTGTCCCGTTACGCTGTGTTCCGTTACGCTCATTGTACGCTTGCGCCGCATCTATCTCTCTTCCACTCGATTGGAACAACCATCGATTTGACTTTTTCGAGGCACGTTAAACTTGAAACACTCCTATTCGTTTCCTACTTTTCCTATCATCGTCCTATCCTTAACAGAATAACACAGATTGGAAGAAGTTAAATAGCAAGCATGTATAAAAGTTATAGTTAAAATAATCTCTTCGTTAAAGTAATTACCATATTTGAATTAATTATTGCAAATAAAAGTAAATTTATCAATTAAATTGTAGATTTCATTTCACTTCTTCTTTGTATCCCTACAAAATAGTGATAATTCAATAAAAACGAATCAATTTTATTCATAAAAGTATGCAATCATTTCATAAATGTTCAGTTATGATGTTGTCACGTTAAACTATCGTCCGTAAACCGACTTTACAGACAACCGCTTTTTTCTTATTACCAGACGGCTTCTCGTGCACGACCAACCACATCCTACAGAGGGTCGAGGAGAAGGGACAAGTGTACCTGAGGTTCCTGCCGCCGAAAATCAAGTACGACGTGAAGAAGGCCACCATGTACTTCGAGAACCTGTTCAACGGAGACAAGCGATTAGGTGAGTCTTCGGCACGGAGTGAGGAATCGTCAGCGGATTGTATATTCAGCCACTTCATACCTCACCGTCGCCACTTTGTGAGCACCCATAAAATTGCATACATGATGCTTAGAGTCCTGAAAAATTCGCGGGTTCATTTCGTGTTATGCTAAAATGCAAATAATTATACCTTAGTGCGGCTTCTGCCATTGGTTCACTGTTAATCTGGAGGACTAAGGGCCAATTAGATACCCTCACTCATAGAAGTGTCGAATAACAGGTTACTCAGTCGAGACGACTCACAAGTCAGCAGCCAATGTACAGTTGGCATTTGCCCGATTATGTAGAGGATATTGGAGTCCATCCGAAAGTTCATTGAACCCGCGAATATTTCCGGTCTCTAGATAATTGACCTGCTGATAGTTAAAAAGTATGGATTATTTCCGCGGTTAAACTCAATCACTCCCTTTAGTTACATTCTTTTAAAACGTTTTCTGCAATGTAAAAAGTACACGTAACCATTGTTTCGGTTTTCTTACGAGAAACTCAGCTTGACCAAAAGCGACTGCACGCAGTATCGATTCCACCCACTGGTCGTTGCCCAGAAAAAAATTCAACTGGGCAGAGTCAGCATTCGAGCGTAATGTCTAGGCAATACTGTAAGAAATTGTAGAAACTCCACAATTCCTTTTTCCTGAGTAAAGATTACAATAGTAAATCTGCGTTTCTTCTATAAAATATCCTGAAAAAAATCTATATAATTGAATCTGTATAGTTGAGATTCGGACCGTTAAAGAATTTTCCGGATTAAACTATATCATTCTTCAAATAAATTCTAATCACATAATAACGTGTGATTACATAGTTTATTTTATAAGCTCTGTTTAAACGTAACCAAATCTCGGGACGAAATGAGTGACACCAGCGGAAGTTCCTTAGGACAATAGTGTAAGTTGTTCTAACGACAGGTCACAATGCTCGACAGTTGGAGATGTACAGTATGGTAGAGGAAGGGGGTACAACTGAATGAACAAGTCTATTTTTGGCGTTGGTGCTCTTTCTCGCAGACCTTAGTCCTTTTTGACTTTTGGTTTCGGGTTACCGAAGTTCGGATTGTTATTGGTACTCTACTTATGAACTATTAAAAATTACAAAAAATATTTATAACATATTTTTAGAGCTCAACAGACAATTAACCTAAAACAAAGGTGTCTTTGTAGATACAACCACTAGATATTCGTTTAAACCACACCAGGATCCCGCAAACAATTTTTTTTCGTAAACAGGTTAAACACGCAGTGAAAGTACATAAGAATTATATCTCTTCTGTAGACTTAAAAAAATTTGGCTATACATTAATACTTAAAGATGGCTGTTGTAAGTTCAGTTGTGAAGTGATGTAAACACAGTTGCAGAAAAAAATTACGAATATGCTATGATATTTTACCATTTCCCATCGTAAATTTAAAGGATTTTTTTAAAATACTATTTTATAGCATAAGCAGCTACAATGCGTTTAGTGATTGAATTATCTAATGAATTAGGTATCGCCAACATTGAGTTCATATTATAATGATTGAGTGAAAAAGAAATGCATTGGAGAGCGGAAACAATAGTACCCAGAGAAAACCAGAGAAAACCTACTACGGCAACACGGCAATATCAGAAACATTTCCTAGCTGAGAAAAAAAAATTAAAAATTGACCTCTGCAGGAATTAAAATTGGATTACCTTGTTGGGAGTGATGATGATTTTTCCGGGAAAATTGTATTGCCTTCTTGGACTTTGCCAGCTAAACTTCATCACCTTTTTGGCTCTGTCTTGTAAAAGACGTTTGCACAACATTCAAATGGGCCAATGAGAATACAACTGTTGCATTACATAACGTAGGTTCTTCCAACCAAAAGAGTATGAATAAGTGACAGTGGTTTTTAAAAATACTTTGTTCAACCAGAACATTTTCACGATATATATCTCTACTGATACCTTGAGACCAAAATAATTTGAGGATTCTTTATGACAGGCTGAAATTCAAATACTTTCATTCGTGTGCTGGCTCTTAGTTCGGTCTGGAAAACTCTGAGCCACTGACTTAGAAATCTTAAAGTAATTATAATTGACAGATATCTATGTGCAGACATCTCGCATTTCATCTCAGACAATCATAAGATGGTATTTGCCAGAGTTAGCAGAAGACCGTAAATTCTATACTGTTAAATTTCTTTCACCTTAAATTTACGAATAATACAGATTACAAACTATCCAGACCTTTTCGTGAGTTTACAGATATATCCGTACTTCCAACTTAGTGATCACGAAAATACAGTTATCTGGAACTTCAAAGGACCGGTTCTAATATTTGAGCACATTCTTCCTGGGAAAGTCCATAACTTTACACCAATTTCTAACTTTTTATGCTAAAGATCATTGAACCTGTAAATTTTTTCCGGTTATTTATTATACTAGGGCCATGTATTTTTCACAACAATGTTTCGAGACTAGATGGGAGTTATAGCATTCTAGCATCGTATTTATTTCGTGATTTGTTAATTTTCTTTCAAGTGCGTGTTTACCATCGATACACGAATCACATCCAATCAGTGCAGAAGAAACCATGTCGTAAATGGCCTGGCCAAATAATTCAATGGATTATTTTGCAAACGGCAGCCAATTACAAGAAAGAAACCACTGGCGCCGTCCTTGTTGAATTTTTATGAGCATCAGATAATTTAACGTAAATAATAAAGGGCTAGAGATGATTTATCTCGAAAATTATTCTTGAACAAGGGTAGTCTGCAATCCAATGTACGTTCATGTGACTTGCGTAGTTGGGCAATATTTTTTTTTCTCACAACAAAGCTAGTTAAAGGAGAAACATAGAGATATTTTAATGCTGTTAAGAGTTCCTCATTTGTTAAATCAAGCATGGAAGAGCTTCTTTCGCTGGTCAAACCATAAAACAAATGTAACCAATGAAATTTAGTATAGTGTTCCGAAGACTTAGAAATCTGTAAATTATTCTCGCGATGTAGCATCATTCTATATGTATAGCCTTACTAATGCCATGCCTCTAATCATTAGTTTATGGTACCAAGAGCATGCCCAGAGGGCGGCAAAATATGCTGCCCTCCTTCCGATGTGAAAAAAAAAATTTACAAGGAGCAAGAAGCTGTGGTTAGAGAAAATTTGTAACTGTTCCTTACAAAAATTTTAAGTTTTATTTTCTATGTTCTTGATTTTGTTATTTTGGTTTATTACGTGGCACTATAGATAGAGACCGGAAAAATTCGCGGATTCATTTCACGATTTGCTAGAATCCAAACAACTGTACATTTATATTGCTTCTGTAATTGGCTTACAGTTTATCTGAAGGACTTTTAGCCAATAGGAAACCTTCAACCAAAAAAGTATCGAATCGCAAGCGTCACAGTTGACAAGTGTCACGAGTCAATAGCCAATGAACAAGTGGCATTTGCCTGAGTATGTAGAGGGTTGTGGAGTTTATCCTAGAGGTAATCGAAAGCGCGAATTTTTCCACTCTCTGACTGTAGACCCTCTTCCCCTACAGACATTCTGTAGAACTACGAAAAACTGTTCCCATTTCCTTCGGTTTCGAGATGGATGCACCTTTTTCACGTTCAGTACATGCTCGCTACTTTTCTGCTTTTTCTCTCTCTCCGCAGGCGACACCATGAACTCGTTCCTGAACCAGAACTGGCGCGAGCTGTACAAGGAGATCGGCCCCGCCGTGGGCGAGGTGATCCGCACCGTGTTGCAGACCATCCTGTCGGCGGCCATGGAGGGCGTGGCGCTGGACGACCTCTTGCCCGAGGGGGCCTGAGCCCGGGGGCAGCTCTGCCCCCAACGCCGCCGAGGGGGCACCGCGCGCCTGCATGCTCCCGTGCTTCCAGCAAACCACGTCATTCGCTTGTGCATAGAGACCTGCAAAAAAAATTCGCGGATTCATTTCGTGATATGCTACAATTCAAATGATTATTCCTCAATGCTGCTTATACCTCTGGTTCACTGTTAATCTGGAGCAATGAGGGCCAATCAGAGACCATCACTCATAGAAGTGTCTAATCACTAGAGACCTGTAAAATTCGCGGATTCATTTCGCGATAGGATAGAGTCCAAATACTTTTGACAATATTTTTTTTTGTTTCAGTGATTGGGCCACAGTTTATCTGAAGGACTCTGGGCCAATGAAAAATCTTTAACAGAAGAATTAGCGAATCACGATCAGTCCAGTCAACAGGTGTTACGAGTCGGTAACCAATCAGCAGTTGTAATTTGCACGAGTGCATAGAGCATCATGGAGTCTATCCTTTAGGTATTTGAAATTGCGAATTCTACAGGTCTCTACTAATCACAGACACACAGTCAAGACGACTCACAAGTCAGCAGCCAATGAACAGGTGGCATTTGCCCGAGTGTGTAGAGTGTAGTGGAGTCTATCCTGGAGGTCATTGAACCCGGGAATTCTTACGATCTCACTTATACACACACAAACACCTATACACATGTATACATAAATACACACAGTAAACATGAGTATACAAATTTAAACACATATGAACATACATGTGCATACACACATATGTAAACATGATAATTCTGATTAAAACCAGGTGTGTAGTTTTTTTTTTGTAAAATTGCAATGATATTGAAAATCATACAATTTAAGTTAGCGGTAGGCACAGTGAAAAGGTGTTTAGTTAATATTTTATTATAAAATTTATGTGACAAATTTTATTTTAAAGCAAATTTTTTTAATGGTGTTGTTTATATTTAACCTAGCCATGATAACCCATTTTTGGCGATAAAAATCAAGAAATTAATGACATAATTTTAAGAAGAATATTTGTATGGAAGTTTTCAAAAAATTGAAATTGAATTATAGATGTGAAGAAATGGTCCAAGAAGAAAGATACGATTTTGCACAATACCACAATTTATGTATTTATGACAATACAATCCATTAGAGCTAGATTTTTTAAAGACGTCAGTTGGTTTTCTCCGTGTGCTCCTGATTGTATCTGGTTTGTGTTCTATGGGTGGGAAAATGACAAAGCTACACTCCAAAAGGAAAAGAAAAATCAAGATAGAACTACACGTGGCTATTGCGCGAGTTGGACATGAAACTTCACACTTCAATCATCAAATTGAATGATAAAACCAAATACTCAGTAATTCAATTGAACGATAAAACTAAACAATGAAGTACAAAACGGGAGTTCAGACTAGAGGTTCACGATGGTGACAAACCTGTTGACGCAATGTCTGCAAAAAGTCTTACAGTTGTTTGACTTTCCACTTCATTCCTAATTTCCCTCTCACATATAGGCTGCCCTCGAAACCATGGTAGAGCAATTTTCCATTCATAAAAAGGGAAAAGTCAAATGGAAATAAATAGCCTATCCTATTTTTATGCTACGTTTTCCATAAAACGTTTAAAGAAGGGCTGAAGAGGGCAAATTCTTCGGTGCGATCAAAATCCTTAATGGACCTTAAACTACTGTGTGTCACTTTCATGCGTGTAGCTTTGCACCCGTTCTAAAGGACTTATTTCCAACAATTAATACAAATAATCGTTTCTCATGACTTGGGACTGGAAAAATTCGCGATTTCAATGACCTCAAGATTCTCTGTGTACTCGAGTTAATATTACCCGCTCATTGGCTACTTTCTTGTGACACCTGTCAGCTGGAATGCTTGTGATTCGATACCTTATTTATGATAATTTTTCACTGACTTAGAGTACTTCAAGTAAATTGTGTTCAAATCACTGCAGTACAACAGATGAGAACGAGTTCGGAGTTTAGCCTATCGCGAAATGGACCCGCGAATTTCTCTGGTCCCTACTCATGGTTCTTATGTTGATGTACTGCTGTATTTGTGGATGGAAACCAAATTTCCAGACATTTGTCATATTGGTGACACTTTAATCTGATGCCTAAAAAAAGCATCAGAAAAAAACCCTTTGTTTTAAGCTTAAACAACATACTTGTAGACCCTACTAAATCAGCCAATCCAAAGCTTCTTGAGTGCTGTTATGAAATCATATTTTGGCCGACACGTTATAGACTCATTGGCTGTCTCTATGTCAGAAGCACTGCCGTTTGAGGCGGCCAACATCGCATGACTATGAGTGGCTTGCTATCATTGTAATTTCATGTATCCCATAGACCTTTTGAAATGTTGTTCAGCATTGACTTGCTAAATGCTTGAAAGATTTAACAAATAAATATCATTGTTGTTTCAAATTAAAAGTGTTTCATTATTATTTAACAAGAGTTGTTTTAATAAACATTTTTTATGGCACTAAACATTAAAATTGCTGATTATGACCAATTTTACATTATGTTTTCAGTGTTTCACAAGCTTCTGTAAAATTAGTACAAAATTTCACTATGAAGACTATTCATATATTTTTTGTAGATATGTAAGTAAATTATTGGCAACAAAAGGTTTAGTTTATACGACAAAACTAAATTATTTAATGTGAATATTGTTAGTTTTACATATTTATAAATATAAACTGTACTTGACTGAGAAGAAAGTGCTTTTCAGATTACTCGGAAATCAAGATTTTGCATCTCAAATGGAGTGCAATAATTATTTACTCTCTTTTAGAATTGGTCTTCAATTGCACACATAAAGTTGTCACGCAACACAATTACTATGTTTATTTAACTCTTAACTTTTATGCTGCTTCATGACACAGGCCATTTCTTATTCATTGTTTTGAACACCTTAAACCAGCCAATCATAGAATTATAGGAGATATTTCGTTTCTGAAGTACCTGAAGAACCCTGTTGTGCATAAATGAGAACACATGTAACTAGTTCCTGAGTGAAACACACTCCAATGAAGTAGCTCAAAATTCCATGTTACTATGGCTTTAAACGAGTGAAGACATGCTAGCCTCAAGTGACTGGTACTATGCTGTGTCTGTAATACTCGTTTATTTACTTCTAATTATGAACATGTTAAAGTCTGCAAATAATACTGGTGTGTCATCCCCCCCACCAAATCCGTCTTTTCCTTTATTTTTTTCATAAAACGACTAAATTATCGTCTGAAATTTCAGGGTGATGTTAGAATTTTGAAATCAAGTAGTTTTATTATTAATCTTCGCGTAGTGAACCAATCTTAACATTCTTAATCTATGGAGATTTAAAATCAACTAATGACAGCAAATATCTCTTCCTTAAACCGAAGGGAATAACTGAATCTAAGATCAGCAATTATTTAGTCAAGAATATCTATCAAAACTCAGTAAGAGCTATATATTTAGTTTTTGTTATAAACCCATAGTGATACTTCATGTAACGTTTTAAACTATATCATGCCTTTCTTTGATATATTATAAAAAAAGCACTTCCTGCAATAACACCGTAAGTTTTAACTGGTCTTTAGCTTAGTCACACAGACATGGATGTTTGGATCCACAATTTCTCTAAATTCATTGGTTTCGTTTTACTTGTTTAGGCAATGATGTCTGACTCGAAGCCACAACAAACCTGTAAAAGTATAATTTTATAGTTTGGGTAGAGAGGGGCAATTCCGATCACTTCAAATTGTGTTGTGAAAATAAATTGTTGAAAATAAGATTAGGTTAATGAAAATACATGAGCATAAACTTCAATATGTATACTTAATATACCTTGAATGAAAAAGGTAATTAATGGCACATATAAATTTACAAAATAATTATTCTTTAAAAGGTGATATCACAGGATTCACAAAACAAGTGGGGTAATTGCGATTACACACGGGGTCAATCCGATCATAGTGGGGTAATCATGATCACACACATTTACCGCATCTGAATTGTTTCTTTCCTTTGACACCCACACAGATTTCATGATACCAGCTTCTACATTTCTGGCACTTGATCCAGTCCCCTCTGTTGGCAGACTGGCTCCATCTTCTGTTGCAAAATCCACATGGTGCGTCACTTGAATCTTTCATGATGAGGATTTCTTCTCCACTAGAGTCCATTTAATTTTCTGCAAACAGTCTTCGTCTCTTCACTATGCAATCTATCTGTTTCTTTTTTAATGTGGCAATTTTAACTTTTTCTGCTGTTGCCTTGATGTTTCCATCCGATGTCAGATGTCGAGATTTCTGCTTTCTGGTTTGTTTCGGTGCATTCCTATTTGTAGATGATTTGTTTGGGGTTGTAATTATGTCATTAAATCCAATGAGTTTCTGTTCACTGGGAGACTTGGACGTAGAAGCTGATATGGACATGGTGGATGAAGCTTGGGAACTGGAGCAAACTGTGTGTTTTGACGGGGAATGTTGGCTGTGTGACTTATTTTGAACATGATCAAGAGAAACATCAGATGAAGGACCTGAAGTTTGCATGGTGGATGATTTTGTTGATGTAGAAGGAGATTCAGCTCGGAAAGCTACAGATGGTAGAAATTTATCCATCGAGATAGCCTTATGGTTAAATGGGTAGAGACCAGTACACTGAAACCCTTTAGTAGCATTCCCATGGGATGCAGCTTTGTTCCACGCAGCTGTGAAAATCTTTCCAAAGTCAGACTTGGTGATCGATTGTGTTGGGTTGTTGTGAAAGAATGTGGTTGCTTCTTGATGGTAGAAAGTTTTTAATGGTTTGAATAGTGTGCGATCTAGAGGCTGAAGGACATGAGTGGTATGAGGTGGTAAACAGAGAAGTTCAATTTCATTTTCTCTGCAGTAGTTCAGGCATTTAAGCGAACAATGTGATGCGTGTCCATCCAAAATAAGAAGGCATTTCCCTGGGAGTCTGTGCTTTTGAAAGTGTTGCAATCATCTGAGAAATAGGTCCTCATTTATATATCCAGATTCAGACATTGCTGCTACAGATCCAGATGGCAAATTAGCACAGTATGACTCTCGATACCGCACACCCTTGAAAATCACGAATGGTGGTATGTACACCCCACTAGCACTGAAACAAGCTACTACTGACACATTTTCCCCACGTTCTACACTTGTCAATTTAATTACTACTCTTTGGCCTTTTTCACAAATGATTTTTGATGGCTTATTGTTTAAAGGAAATCCAGACTCATCAACATTATAAATTCTCTCTGGCTTCTCCCTGAGTTCTAATTCATTCGTCAAATCACCAAAGAGGTCATAAAAGTCATTAAATTCTTTTTCATCCATGGCACCTGCCCTCATTTTTGACAAACCTTCCGGTTTCCTCAAAGAGAGTTGAGGATGTCTGGCCATGAACTTGCCAAGCCAATCTTTACCAGCCAATTTTTCGGTATTACTCCATGGAATTTTTAGACCCTTCTTTTCAGCATACATGTATGCTGCATTTCTTACCTGAATTGTGGTCAAACCAAAGCCTCTTTTCGACAGGTTGAGCAGTCTGTCACACAGTTCATCTTCCTCCTCAGCATTTAGTACAGGTGGGTGACCAACTTTATGTTTGCACTCTTTCCCTTTGTCTCCTAATAACTGCTGTAGTTTTACTTTTTGGATCCTGTTCTGAAGTGTGGTGAATGGCACCTGATGTAAGTTAGCAGCTGCTCTGATGGTTGTTTCTCCATGGAGGACACTGCTGATAGCATTTGACATAGACTCCTCGGACCACTGAAGAGTGGTGTTCTTTCTTTTGTAGTTTCTGACCATCTGCAATTCACAACCATAGTACATATTAGTGTTGATTTACATTTTAGATGTTTTAAATGCATGCAACACTTCAGTAAAATGCATCAAAATGTTTATCTCGGTTATAACTTGGGTAGTGTGGAATTATGTTATCGTCTCGTATTCCAGAAAGGATTTGGAGATTAAATAAATTATTAATAACAATATTAGATTTCAGTATCAAGATGTTTAAGAACATCCGTAATTAACTAAACTTTGTTGTGAGAAATCTTATGCTGATATGGTCCCCGAAGACCCATTTCGAAAGTTGTTAGATTTCAGCACACAGCAGTTGGTACTAAGAACCAGTAAAATTTGTGGATGGCAAACACTCTGACAGTATTTAACCAATGGTCATATTTCAAGGTACAAACTTGACACTTTTTCGTTTTATATATGTCAAGTTGGTAATGCCTTTATTTTATGGCATCGAGATGAAAAAATGTGGGCGAGTTATTTAAAGTGTGGCCAACACGGAGTGCGATCTTCCAACTCTTTTTTGAGTAATATAGGGTGCGACCCGCCAAGCATCGGCAGCGAAACCAATCACCGCAACGGAATGTGCGGTAGTCGAAAAGATAAACATCAGTATCTACAAACTCGCGACAGCTAGGTCTCTAACTGTCCCCTCAGCTATCCTTGAAACATTATGATAATACTTTTTTCTGTCAGCTACGTGCACCGTGACAATAGAGCAGTGTCGAGTAATCGCTTTTAAGATTAGTTGATAAATACGATCCTTTCTGTGCTGTATTCTCCAGAGCAATAAATTATTTCCTGTGATCGAAATAGCCCCAATAGCGTGATCGGAATTGCCCCATTTTGTCGACTTTTACCTTTGCCGTCCAAACTGTAAGAGGAAACTGGTTTTTATCAGAACTGATACAAGGATATTGTTTTCCAGTAAATATTCTACGTGAAGAAACCAAAGTATTAAAAGATATCTCGTTTCTGTAATTGTAGCTTCTTATTTTGGAACGTGAGATTTTATATAGAGTGATAAAAATGCATGGCGTGACTTACCTTGGTGTTGAATCGCTTCTTTACACACAGCAAAGTTTAGAATAACAACGGAAATTTTTTACCACGTGAACACCAACACTCCCAGCTTGCGACTGATGGGATGATATTGTTTCCTTTCGGCTCATGGCTTGCTGTGTTGCCAATTCTCTTATTATGATCGGATTTACCCCGTGATCAGAATAGCCCCGCTCTACCCTATAATTCACCCGACCCGTCCTCAAAAACAAGCATTGGAGGTACATATCTTCCTTTTGTCATTTTGAAATATTTTTACTTAACTTTGCGAATGCCATTTCTCTACAATCATTTGTATAACTGGAGACTATTATCAATTAACCTCGTACTTTGTTAATTTTCTGAACTAGAAACAGCTCTTACGTGTGTAAAATAAGTGACTCTTGCTGCCACTCTCAAATTATATACCAAGGGACCAATTTTTAGTACTTATACTATTTGGAGATGTTTTTATATGATGTTTTCCACAGTCTATATTTTTCACTAACATTATCCTAAAGTGATTGAACACTCTTACATTGACACATGTATTTTTCTCACATTCTGTCTGATTGCTTATCTGAATTGGATCATAGAATCTGTGTTTCAGTAAAATATGCACCTCACTTTTTTTAACAGACTACAGAAAATAAGTTATGTGCAATACTAAATCTTTACAAACGAAATTGTAAAAGATTTAAAAATTAAAAATAATTGCAGTGGATAGATACTTAAAATCTGAATGCTAAGCCAACTAAAGTAAAAATAGATAAATTAAGATATTAATCTGTTTGTTGCTTTATCCTTTTCTAAAATCAAGATTTGTAAGGTAGTAAAATGATTAATTTTCAATTTTTCGGAAATTTTGCGAGTCTCTTAAATGGAAATTTAGTGGGTCACATAAGGAAAAACTTTTAAAGATAAAGAATTATATTGTTTTATTGTAATGTTATGTTATCATTAGGGGCATGAAGATTTCGCGAAAAGATCTGAACACTTATTAGACTGCAACAAGGTTTACCCGCAAATGTGGTTTCTTCCTTGTGTTTGGCGGCCGTCTGTGAGAGAAGTCGTTGCCTTATTTGACCGACCCACTCAGGACGCGTTTACTTCCGCACTGAATCACTGTGATTGGTGTTGTTACAATCAATATGTACCTGGAAGAAACTCACCCAATAACGAACCACAGACGATGCTACAGTGTTTTGACTTTCATCTAGTCCCGAAATCTTTTCGCGAAATTATCATGCCCCTAGTTATCAGTATTACTACTAAAACTGCTAAAACTATCATATCATCCGATAAGGAGTTACTTGAAGTGATCTTTTTGAAACCTGTTTAGTCATATGAAGATTCATTTTTTAAATATCTTAATATCCCAGTCATTGCATCTACCAAGTTTCTACAGAAATATTTTATTTAAAACCTTTGTTAAGCTTCATTATGCAATTACAGAGCAGTAGACAGAGAAATTCATAGCGATGAAGATGAAGATGAAGACTGCAAATTCTTTCAAATCTTTCATGAACATTGAGACTCAGATCTGACTGAAATCAAAGACGAATGAATTCTGACAAACGTTGTCAAACGCACAGACTATATGTATGTATTTTATGGGGCGAAAACGTCATTATAAACTAGTATATAGAGTTTTTTTTCAAGTAAAAATCGATTATCTTATTCTACTTAAATATTTTTCTCTCCCTATAACGTAAACACATCGGACATATGCTGCTACTCTGTTTACAGACCCTAACAAATGCACTTATATACTCAACTTGATTACTTAGTTATGCTAAGAACTCTCGGAATGCCTTCACAAAAACTACAACTAACATTATCTATAGGTATTATATTCGTCATAAAACGCCAAAAATTTCTGCCACTATCAAATCGTTTAAGTATTTCATCTTTATTTATTTTACCTGCCTACCGAATCCTAAACATCCGTTTGTGTTCTAGCATAATAAAAACCAGAAAGTAACATTAATTTAGCTTAAATTCACATAAACATTTTCAAAAAATGTTTTTTCGATTCTCAATTGATATATTTTTGTTAATTTTACTTGAACACTTCAACTTCCACCCTCCCTCCCGTTGACATAATTGTATAACCTTTTTTTTATACTTTCGCTATGGGCCTACTGTTATTTTTTCAGACGAGTTATAGTGCTCTATACACAAAAAAAAATTAAATATTATTTTAGCATATTGTATGACCCAACTGAGAATGGACTTTGGACGTGGTAATTACCATTGTCATATTTTTTTTGGAATGATTTAAGAATGTTTTTCACGCACACATTAATAGGTAGAGAATTCTTCAAATATTGTAAAACAATTATGGTAGTTTGCGTTGGGTCGTGGCTGCAAGGTTCAACGTGAATAAGTCGTGTAAACGGGAAGCATTCGTACTACACCGTACGCACGTTTATACGAAAGCAAACTTCATCGCTACTTTATAAAATTGTTCGCAGTAATACTGGTTTCAGATTCTTTCCCCGGAATTTATTCCTTGTGTTGTTCCAGTAGTACCTACATTCCAGTATGCACAGCACACATTAATGACCAAAATAAGAGAAATTCCGTATTCCGTTAGCTTTTACATGGTTTAAATTGTAATGCTTATTACACAAAACATCATTCAAAACTTAAAATTATGTGCCAATTTTCATAAGCCAACTCAGGTGACGTTAGCTTGGAATCAGAGCTTCGAATCGAAACACGAACCATAATTATAGTACCGTGCGGCAAAACTCAGGTAAGACTGAAGAAACGCATAGAGAAAGAAAAAGCAAAAAAAAAAAAACATACGAGGAAAAATTACAAATACTTTCATAAACCTTATCCTAAATCAATGTAAGAGTAATTTAGCCTTCGAAAGAGCTATACTGTAAACAAATCAACTTGTCTGCCTCTGACCTTTGCACTTTTGAACAGAATTCACAGAAAATCACCAAGTTCAAGGGGCTATGAAATGAAAAATTAAATTTTGTGCATTAAGGAAGGGTACCAAATCTTAAATAACCATAGATAATGAGCAGTGAAGCATACCAGCTTCGTGGGTTACACATTTTAGAAGTCTTTTGACTTCGGTTGTTCTTTAATCGGAATCCAACTGATAAAATGACTCATGGCCATCTTAGAGATCCAGTAATATAAAAACTTAAAATTTCTAACAAGTAGGGAGTATGTATGGGTTAGTAATCATACCCAGGACTATAAGAAAACACATCAGCTTCAGGTTGATCGGAACCCAGTTTCTGGACAAAGCAGCATTTTAAATGGTTAGGTAACTGTTTATATGATAACAAATTATGTTTGATTTCATACCCACTTAAAATACGCACCTACTGGCGCCTAGCGAGGCGAAGAGAAGAGGTGCGATTTATTCCGCGGGGAATGCGCAGGCGCCCACTGCAGGCGAGGCGAGGCGAGGCGAAGCGAAGAGAAGCGAAGAGAAGAGAAGAGAAGAGAAGAGAAGAGAAGAGAAGAGAAGAGAAGAGAAGAGAAGATAAGAGAAGAGGCGCGCGCCTCGCGAGCAGCGAGTAGCGAGGCACGAAGCAAGCGGCGTAACGCGGCCTTGTCGGCACCCTTCGGCCACTTCCGGGACTGTTCGGCCCGTGGCTGGCACACGATGCACCACATATTTTATTTGATCGTGTGGAATATTTCAATATAAGCCATATAAAAATTTATACATTGTGCATAAAATCACTGTGTTCTGGAAACTACCACGGTAAAATAAAGTGTAAATAACATATATTTGAGGACAAAACATAAATTCTAAAAAATAGGTTCAAATTTTAAATATATATTTTTTTTAGAGTAGCGGACAATATTTAATTTTATCCGGTTATTATTTTCATGCTTAGGGAAATTTTTTTCACTGTTCTCATCATGTGCAGATTTTTATAGAAGACAGTGTCATTTCAGTAGTAGTACCAATTGTTCCGAATCTATCAAGAAAAATGCAAGGTCACGCAGTTTTTTTTTTCAGACCCCATTTTTAAGAAATTTCCATAAAAAAATAATAATACATTTCACCAGCGCTAAAATATGAAATTATTACTACAAATGATTCTAATACAATAAAATATTAATCTCAGAATCTAAAAACAACACTTAACAAAGAGAGGAAAAAAGAAAAATGAAACAAAAAATAAATAAGTAGGTAATTAAGTGTAGGAACTTTGAAAAAAAAACATATAAAGGTCCTAATTTTCTAAAATATTTAAGCCCTATTTTTTAAAACCCTTATCTAAATAATAAACAAATGTAACCAAAAAGATTTTCGCACTTGGCAGTCAAAATTTTATTTTTATGAGTTGTTATGCATATTTTAAACACAGAAAACTTTCAATAGCAATAGTATCTTTCTATGTACCAATGAAGGATACGAAACGTGCTTTAACTTGCACAGAAGTAGTTTCTAAAGAAAATTAAAGGTAGCAGCACCAATACAGACTACAGTGTGAAACCTAGGCGCTTGTTGAATTTACGGAGTCAGCAAATACTACTGTCAGAGCAATGTCACGTGACGCGATTTAAGTCGAATTAGAGAAAAACGTCGAATGAGTATTTAATTGCTTTAATATCTGTAATTTGTTGAAATAAAAACAAATCAGATGACAAAGAAGGGTTTTTAAATCTCCTGCTGTTGAAATATTTCAATAATAATTCGAAACACGTCAGAGAGAGCAACGAAATAGTTAACGTGGCGGCCGCAGAGAGAGCAGCACCGGCGTGCGACGTCAGCGCTACCCCCAGGCGCTCGCTTGAACTACGTGCGCGCGGCGCGTGCGGCAGTCGAAGCGCGGAAAGCGTCGAATGGGGATCTCGGGACGGCGCGACGCGCGCCCCATTCAACCGCGAGGTGTGTTCCGAATCCTCTCGCGGGTGCCGCGTGTTGAACGTGAATTGACGTGGTTGACGGGCTAAACGGTGACTGTGTCGAACCACGAGGGGCGCGGGCGTGGGTTGGTGCTGCTTGTTCACCGGGTGCGGAGGCCGTGATGAGAGGTGTGTTCTAGTCGCCGGCACCGGTGGACGGAATAAAGAGCCAGCTGGGTCGCCAGACGCGGCGGAGTAAGGTGTCGTCGACCGGACCTGCGGCGATGTGAGAGCCAGGCGGGGGCGGATGCCGGCGCGGCTGCTGCTGGCGCTCCTGGCGGCCAGCTCGTGCGGCGCCGCTGCCTCCACGCGCACCGTGCGCACCAAGTACGGAGCGCTCGGCGGCGTCGTCGTGGCGTTCGCCGACCCGCGCCTGGGCGCCGTCGAGGCGTTCCGCGGCGTGCCGTACGCGTCGCCGCCCACGGGCCGGCTGCGGTTCATGCCCCCGGTGACGGCGGCGCGGTGGGCGGGGCTGCGGCCGGCGGACCGGCCCGGCCCGGCCTGCCCCCAGCGGCCGCCCCCGGTCGCCGACGAGGCTAGCGCGCTCGAGGTGATGCCGCGCGGCCGCCTGCAGTACCTGCGCCGCCTGCTGCCCCACCTGCGGCGCCAGGACGAGGACTGCCTCTACCTCAACATATACGCGCCCTCGCAAGGTAGGACCGCCTCTACCTCAACATATACGCGCCCTCGCAAGGTAGGACCGCCTCTACCTCCACATATACGCGCCCTCGCAAGGTAGGACCGCCTCTACCTCGACATATACGCGCCCACGCAAGGTAGGACCGCCTCTACCTCAACATATACGCGCCCTCGCAAGGTAGGACCGCCTCTACCTCAACATATACGCGCCCTCGCAAGGTAGGACCGTCTCTACCTAAACATATACGCGCCCTCGCAAGGTAGGACCGCCTCTACCTCAACATATACGCGCCCACACAAGGTATGACCGCCTCTACCTCAACATATACGCGCCCACGCAAGGTATGACCGCCTCTACCTCAACATATACGCGCCCACGCAAGGTAGGACCGCCTCTACCTCAACATATACGCGCCCACGCAAGGTAGGACCGCCTCTATCTCAACATATACGCGCCCACGCAAGGTATGACCGCCTCTACCTCAACATATACGCGCCCACGCAAGGTAGGACCGCCTCTACCTCAACATATACGCGCCCACGCAAGGTAGTACCGCCTCAACCTCAACATATACGCGCCCACGCAAGGTAGGACCGCCTCTACCTCAACATATACGTGCCCTCGCAAGGTAGGACCGCCTCTACCTCAACATATACGCGCCCTCGCAAGGTAGGACCGCCTCTACCTCAACATATACGCGCTCTCGCAAGGTAGGACCGCATCTACCTCAACATATACGCGCCCTCGCAAGGTAGGACCGCCTCTACCTCAACATATACGCGCCCTCGCAAGGTAGGACCGCATCTACCTCAACATATACGCGCCCACGCAAGGTAGGACCGCCTCTATCTCAACATATACGCGCCTACGCAAGGTAGGACCGTCTCTACCTCTACATATACGCGCCCTCGCAAGGTAGGATCGCCTCTACCTCAACATATACGCCCCCTTGCAAGGTAGGACCGCCTCTACCTCAACATATACGCGCCCTCGCAAGGTAGGCCCGCCTCTACCTCAACATATACGCGCCCTCGCAAGGTAGGATAGGACCGCCTCTACCTCAACATATACGCGCCCACTCAAGGTATGACCGCCTCTACCTCAACATATACGCGCCCACGCAAGGTAGGAATGCCTCTACCTCAACATATACGCGCCCCCGCAAGGTAGGACCGCCTCTACCTCAACATATACGCGCCCACGCAAGGTAGTACCGCCTCTACCTCAACATATACGTGCCCACGCAAGGTAGGATCGCCTCTACCTCAACATATACGCGCCCTCGCAAGGTAGGCCTGCCTCTACCTTAACATATACGCGCCCTCGCAAGGTAGGACCGCCTCTACCTCAACATATACGCGCCCTCGCAAGGTAGGACCGCCTCTACCTCAACATATACGCGCCCACGCAAGGTAGGATCGCCTCTACCTCAACATATACGCGCCCTCGCAAGGTAGGACCGCCCGTCAGCGGGTATAGCCCTGCCATAGCTTCGTAGATCCTTACAGAGCGGTAACACTTATAATTAAATATTATTTAAAATGTTAATAACGGAGTTAAATAATAACTAGTTGTAAAACATTTTTATTGTTAGCACCCGATCGCTTCTATTATAATCGTAGAAAATGAAATTATTAGGTATAATGAAGTCTATATACGTAATAAAGAATAACGTGTTTAATACCGAATAAATGAAACCTTTAAGTATTCTGAAATTGTGTCAATAATCCTAGCAATAAATAAAACTTAAGGTATTCATTATTATTAATACTCTATTATGCTAGACTGATAGTTATCTAGTGTCTCCGTTTGAGCTTAACAAAAGAAGCATGTGCGTGAAGTTCACACGCTACAGAATACAAACTTCTTAATTATTAGGTATGGATAAAGAGAAATTAATAGTAATTTTTTGTTGGACTAGAGATAATTATTGAGAATAATAAGATTGCGGGTATAATATCAATTTTAAAAAAACATGTAGTGACAAACACAAGTAGCGTTACGAGAATTCCGTAGCATCACTGCTACGTCATTTCTACCTCTCCCCTGCAGTTCCCCTTCCGGCCGTTACTACTAGCATTTAGCATGCTGCACTACGTACCTATCCCCCCCCCCCCCGGTCTCCGTGTGGGCTTCCCATTCGACCGCTAATGCATGCGTTGGAGTGGCGTCGCAACTGACGCACTCTCCTGCTCTATCTGTTCCTCCGCCACGTACCTAACTATTCCCCTCATGCGATCGGGATTTTCGTAACGCTCAATAATTGTAGCCCCCACAAGATAGAAGTATCACTTCAAAAATAATTAACCATAGATTTCTGTCACGTTTCTTAATTTGTTGATTCATAGATGGCAGTATAGTCGGTTATTGTATATGTGTACAAAAAGACAAGGTCAAGTTTCCAGTCTTTCAGATATAGAGCTGTATCCGAATACTAGCCTAATGGATCACTTAGGTAAGGGTTACACTATAACTGCATCGTAGTGGACGCTGCCTTTTTTTCTTGGCTTCCGAATTCTCACAAGCGATGCCGATCCATCTCTACATGCGTCCAATGAAATGCGACACTCGCATCCACTGATGCACCCCTACGCCAATTAACTTCGTAACCGTGTTTTATATTGTTTGTTTATAATATTAGTTAAGTTTTTGACATGAAATTTGTTTTAAAAATTAATAACGTACTTAAGTGATAACAGAAATAGAGTTCACCGAAAGGCGAACTTTAAACTTATAGAAGTATTTGTTTCTCATTGTAAGTTTTTTTTTTTTTTTTTTTTTGTATTTTGAAATTCATAACAAACTTTTTTTTTATATTTTGATCGCTAACATTTACAATCACTGCGCTACATGAAATGTTTTTTTTTTAAATTGGTCGTTGTTACTTACGTTTTGCTGAGTATTCGTAGACATCACGACTCGAAAAAGCTACGTGTAAATTAGCAAGACTAATTGTCAACAGGTGGTGTTGGTAGTAAAAGTATTTATTCGGTTTTACTATCCATCAATTAGAAATGCGTCCTCTACATTGCGGCTGCATTTGCTAAGGGAAGTAGGGATGTTATGTATTTGTGGACGCACCACTGTGTGTAAGCATACAGTTATGGTCGGTGTTCCCCTGTCTCCGCTGTCTTGTTCGGCTGTGGTCGCTAAACTCGTCGCTTCCAGGTTTGCCCCGGTAGTTTGGCAGCTCGCTGCAGTCTCGCAGCTCCCATAACCTCGGGCTCAGTGCCACACGCCAACCCCATTGTCACTGTTTCGCCCTTCCAAATAAACTATAAGGTCCCGGGGTGAAAAAATTTTTTGTAAATTGATTTTCATGTACTAATTGGTTGTTTTCTTAAAGGTGATCGTCATTAACTCTATCCTTCAGGGCAAGGCAAGTAAATCGTGATCCAATGACACGAATAATTTGAATCTACGAAACCTTTACATTCTAGACTTTCGTCAAAATATAACGTGTGTTTTGCAATGCTTAACTTATCAGTAGCGCATCTGACCGCTCATTGAATTGTAATAACTAGAGACCTGTAAAACTCGCGCATACATTTCGCGATAGGATAGAGTCCAAATACTTTTGACATTATTTTGCTTCAGTGATTTGGGCCATAGTTTATCTGAAGGACTCTGGGCCAATGAAAAATCTTTAACAGAAGAATTAGCGAAACACGATCATTCCAGTCAATAGGTGTTCCGAGTCGGTAACCAATCAGCAGGTGTTATTTGCACGAGTGCATAGAGGATCATGGAGTCTATCCTTTAGGGATTTGAAATCGTGAATTTTACAGGTCTCTAGCAATAACGTATGCCCACGCCAGCGGTTTCTTCCTCGTGATTGGAGGGCAATCTGTTAAAGAAACCGAAACCATTGTCATATTCGGCCGGCCCATTCAGGACTAGTTTTCTTCCGCAATGGATGGCTATGATTGGTGTGCTGACAACATACTTGTAGGTAACTGAAATAAACCTACCAATCACGAATCACAGACAATGCTACAAAGTTTTAACACACAACTGGTCTGGAAATCTTTTCGCGACAAAAAGGCATGGTCCTACTTATCAAGTATACCAAGCCACCCATGGCTCAAGACCCGAAAAATTAGCGGATTCATTTCACGGTAGGAATAAACTCACTTATGTATGTAAACCTCTAAGCCAATTCCGTAGATGGCCCTCTAATCACGAGGAAGAAACAGCTGGTATAAACATACCTTATTGCAGTTTAATGAACGGTCAGATTTTTTTAAGCTACAAATACGTGCTATACTGATAAGTTAAACCTTGCAAAATACGCGTTATCATTTAGCGACACACTATAATGTAAAGTTTTGTAGATTCAAATGATTCTTTTTATTGGATCACAATTTATTTTAATTTCTCTGAAAGATAGAGTTAATCACCATTACCTTTAAAAAACCAAACAAATAATACATGAAGATCGATGTATAAATATTTTTTTAGG